>NC_068358.1:70616855-70916855 GCF_020536995.1 Dreissena polymorpha | reverse complement strand
TTTGATGGTTTTTGTGAAGTAAAATACAATTTTTGTAACAACAATGTGTGTACAGTACCAACCCATGGGAAAGAACCAAAAATCTTACCAAATTTGACCTGACCTTTTTCTTCTTTAAACATTGTTACAAACAATAGAAAATACCTTTTATTGAGTTTATTGTTGACATTATGACATTCACAATGTTGAACAATTCTAAATGCAATAAAATAACAACAAAATGTACACCCGTTCTATTACAACGTATTGTAAAACTTACAATTAAAAAGTGAAAAAGCTTTGTGATTTTTTCTACCCAATACACCAGAAACTTGTTGTGTTGCCAACGTGACGAAACAATTTGCAATATTTGACTGGTTCTAAGACTTGCAGTTTGTTATGTCACCAGCCTAGATAGCAAGTTCGACTGGTTGGCAAAATCCATGTTATTTTTAAGTTAAATAATCTTGTGAAATGAAAATGAAAATAAACCAGTCTGTATATTTTAATATTTCTTGTCTCGTTTTCATTTATTAACCAAAACTAATTTTGACAAATTGTTTGTAATTATTTGTCAGACACAAGGTCCAACAATATCTGGAAAATCACCGGACCTCAGCAAGTTTAGTCGGAAATGTCTTAGATCCGAAGTCTTTCGCATGGGTTGACAGTGCCATACAACTGAATGTTATTACACAATTGTCAAAATAATCACAATGTGCTATGTGAAATAAATGTTCATAATGGGTTTTCATTAAGACCTGGGAGCCTGATAAATCATCCTGTTTCTTCTACCAAAGTAATAAACAACACCCTGCTACTTTAAGAAGCTTTACCCTACTTTCGGAAATCCTTGACCAACTTAAAAACTTTACAGGATCTCCTTGAACTCTCTCTGTGACAAGCAGGACTAAATGCATTTGCGAAAAGTGTCAACCCAGATTAGTCTGTGTACTTGATGGCTGCTCAGAAGTGATCTCATTTACACTAGAAATTCCATAAAACGAAAAGTGTTTTTCCAAATGAGCCTGTGTGGTCTGCACAGGCTTATCTGGGATGACACTTTATGCAGATGCTTTAAGCACCATTTTCCCTAAATAAGACTCATACCAGCAACACACAAAAAGCTCTGCTTGCTGCTCTTCTTCTTCTTGCCTGCTTGTGCGACATTAGCAATGCCTACAAGTCGCTCATCATTCGGGAGAAATAACTCCTTCTGAAGAATGTTTTTTATGGTGGTCATTTTAGGCTTGGCTGGAGTTATCAGACATCTGAAAATAAAACAACATATGTGTCATCACAGTGCTTTGAGTATGCAGAACAATTTTATACATACAAAGCAAACAATAATCTCCTTTCCACTATTTAAAAAAAATCACATTCAATGTGTTCATCATGAATTCACAATAATGTTAATCTTTGGAATTAGATTTGACGTGTTTTTTTATATCAAATGTATATCATCTGATAACAGCAAAATAATCCATTTTGTTGATAGCGTCAAACTGCCATCTTGAAAGTAAGATTCTGTTTGAGTCGTGGTTTCTGATTGCCAGTTCCAATTTTAAGATTTTCATGCTATAAATAGCCTTTAAAATGATATTGCAGGGGAGGTTAACGTCTTATGAATTCATATGACATCACCGAGGGCGCCAGTGCTTTTTTTCCTGCAGGGGTTTTTCTTGCCATTTTGGAAAAAGGAGTCTGGTCAAATTGGAATTTTTTTAATTGATTTAAGTGACACATTTGGGAATTATTTATTGACAAACAGGACTAAAGTTATGTATTTTGTAGGATATTTAAAAAATAAAGTTGAGATAAAGAGTCTAATAATCATAAGTCATTAGAGACTTCTTTGTTTTTAAATTGGGATTTTTTAAAATTTAGGTTTGGGATCAGGTCCGTTTGCTTTAGGATCGGGTCCGTTTTACGGCCTTTTTTACATATCAGAAAAAACCTGCCTGCCTTAGTGAATCAGCCTTGAATTTGAGGAAATATGAGTTGGGAAAATTTAAAATTTGTGAAAAAACAAGTCCTTCTGAAAATTGTGAAAACGTTTATGTTCTGTTAACATCATTATTATTGCCGTTGTTTATTATTGTCAGTTATACATTGAAAATGCAAAAGGTTGAATCTTGATTGCGCTTATGTTTACTTGAACAACCAAATTTAAGTGATTATATGAACACCTACCCATTATGAACAAGACATAAAGGAGAAAATAATGTTTGTATTTGATAAGAACATATCGTGTTATGTTTAATTACGATAATTACTTGTTTATGTTGCATTTATTATCAGAAAAACAATGGTGACTTTGTTAAGTTTTTCTGAGGAATGAAGTGCATAATGTGCGAATGTTTATCAAGTGATTTCACACAATGTCAATTCCACATACATGCTAGATGTCCCGATAATGGCAAGACATTCCTGCTTTTGGGGTGTTTGGGGTGTTTGTCCCGACATTCGAAAACAAGAGGGCCAAGATGGCCCTAGTTTGCTCACCTGAGAGGAGGCATGTTCATTCAATCTTTACCAAATGTCAAACTTGACCTAGATATTGTACAGACAAACATCCTGGTCAAGTTTTATCATTATTTCATCTGCGAGTCATGATCAATATACCTATGAAGTTTCATGATCCTAGGCGTAAGCATTCTTGAGATATCATCCAGAAACCATTTTTCTAAGTTGAGTCACCGTGACCTTGACAGCCATTGTGTGAATATGTTATTTGGCACTGTGATCTTGACCTTTGATATAGTGACCTGATAATCAATAGGGGCCATCTGCGAGTCATGATCAATATACCTATGAAGTTTCATGAACCTAGGCATAAGCGTTCTTGAGTTATCATCCAGAAACCATTTTACTCTTTGAGGTCATCGTGACCTTGACCTTTGACCAAGTGACCTGATAATCAAAAGGGGTCATCTGCGAGTCATAATCATTGTACCTATGAAGTTTCATGATCCTAGGCATAAGCGTTCTTGAGTTATCATCCAGAAACCATTTTACTATTTCAGGTCACCGTGACCTTTGACCAAGTGACCTGAAAATCAATAGGGGTCATCTTCGAGTCATGATCAATGTACCTATGAAGTTTCATGATGGTAGGCATAAGCGTTCTTGAGTTATCATCTGGAAACCATTTTACTATTTCGGGTCACTGTGACCTTTGACCTAGTGATATGAAAATCAATAGGGGTCATCTACGAGTCATGATTAATGTACCTATGAAGTTTCATGATCCTAGGCCTAAGCGTTCTTGAGTTATCATCCGGAAACCATTTTACTATTTTGGGTCATCGTGACCTAGACCTTTGACCTAGTGACCTGAAAATCAATAGGGGTCATCTATGAGTTATGATCAATGTACCTATAGAGTTTCATGATCCTAGGCCTAAGCGTCCATGAGTTATCATCCGGAAACCATTTTACTATTTGGGTCATCGTGACCTTGATCTTTGACCTAGTGACCTGAAAATCAATAGGGGTTATCTGCAAGTCATGATCAATGTAGCTATGAAATTTCATGATCCTAGGCATAAGCGTTCTTGAGTTATCATCGGGAAACCATATTACTGCTTTGGGTCACCGTGACCTTTGACAAAGTGACCTGAAAATCAATAGGGGTCATCTGCGAGTCAAGATCAATGTGTCTATGAAGTTTCATGATCCTAGGCATAAGTGTTCTTGAGTTATCATCCGGAAACCATTTTACTATTTCGGGTCATAGTGACCTTGACCTTTGACCTAGTGACCTGAAAATCACTAGGGGTCATCTATGAGTTATGATCAATGTACCTATAGAGTTTCATGATCCTAGGCCTAAGCGTCCATGAGTTATCATCCGGAAACCATTTTACTATTTCGGGTCATCTTGACCTTGACCTTTGACCTAGTGACCTGAAAATCAATAGGGGTTATCTGCAAGTCATGATCAATGTAGCTATGAAATTTCATGATCCTAGGCATAAGCGTTCTTGAGTTATCATCGGGAAACCATATTACTGCTTTGGGTCACCGTGACCTTTGACAAAGTGACCTGAAAATCAATAGGGGTCATCTGCGAGTCAAGATCAATGTGTCTATGAAGTTTCATGATCCTAGGCATAAGTGTTCTTGAGTTATCATCCGGAAACCATTTTACTATTTCGGGTCATAGTGACCTTGACCTTTGACCTAGTGACCTGAAAATCACTAGGGGTCATCTATGAGTTATGATCAATGTACCTATAGAGTTTCATGATCCTAGGCCTAAGCGTCCATGAGTTATCATCCGGAAACCATTTTACTATTTCGGGTCATCGTGACCTTGACCTTTGACCTAGTGACCTGAAAATCAATAGGGGTTATCTGCAAGTCATGATCAATGTAGCTATGAAGTTTCATGATCCTTGGCATAAGCGCTCTTGAGTTATCATCCGGAAACCATCTGGTGGCCGGACAGACCGACATGTGCAAAATAATATACTCCCTCTTCTTCGAAAGGGGGGGGGGGGGGGGGCATAATGAGAAAACTGCCCCCCTCCCAGCAGCCATGTTATTCAACTGACCAGAACCATTTTTGAACTCATCTCTCGTATCAAGGAAACAAATGTTCTGAGCAAATTTCATGAAAATTGGGCCAAAAATGTGACTTCTACTGTGTTCACATGTTTTCACTATATACATATAGAGAAAAATGCCCCGCTCATTGGCGGCCATGTTTTTTCACCAATCCCGACCATTTTCAAACTCGTCCAAGATATCAATAAAACCAATGTTTTGACTAACTTTCATGATGATTGGGCAAAAATTGTGACTTCAAGAGTGTTTACAAGGTTTCTCTATAGCCAAATAGTGAAAACTGCCACTATATACATATAGAGAAAAATGTCCATGCCCACTGGCGGCCATGTTTTTTCACCGATCTCGACCATTTTCGAACTTGTCCGAGACATCAATTGAACCAATGTTTTGACCAACTTTCATGATGATTGGGCAAAAATTGTGACTTCTAGAGTGTTTACAAGGTTTCTCTATAGCCAAATAAGGAAAACTGCCCCGCGCACTGGTGGCCATGTTTTTCAACGGATCGCAACCACTTTTGAACTCAACCAAGATATCATTAAGACAAACATTTTGACAAAGTCACATGAAGATTGGGCATGAAATGTGAAGGTTTTTCTTTTTTTTGACCTAGTTTTTGACCTGGCACAACCCAGTTTTGTACTCGGCTGAGATTTCATTGGGACAAAGCTTCTGACCAAGTTTCATGAAGATGGGACTAGAAATGTGGCCTCTAGAGTGTTTACGAGCAAATGTTAAGGGACGAACGGACATACGACGGACAAAGACCGGTCACAAAAAGCTCACCTGAGCAATCAGGTGAGCTAAAAAACGACATACGTTTTATAAGTTCATAATAAAATTTGCTATTCAAGCTCTGTCTGGCTAAAATTACCATCGCTAATCCCTTTATTCCCCCCTATTTACAAACCAAAGCTACTAGTTGAGTGATCCATTGTTGTTTTTGACACCTTATCAGCGATCCATCGAAAAATTATTGATTTTATCAGGCATTCACACCATTGTGTTTTTATGATAGGGGTTGCTAATTGCTAGCGATAGATGCATCATAGTGAATTGGAAGCAGACTGCTTTTGTATTTCATGGCCTAAATCACGCTTAAAGATACTATTATGCGGTATTCTGTGTATTATACCAACTGAGGCTTACAAACCTGTCAAACATTGATTTGGTATATCAAACAAATTGAGCGCTGACCGATACATATTGATGTTTTAAATAAATTTACTTTTGTTAGAAAATAATTTGTATATATTACATCAATCTAAATTTAGAGTTAATTGATGATTGGTTGAATAAAAACTGTGCTGGAAGCGTTCACATCCCATTGAACGAATACACATGTGTTTACTTCTGGAAAATGGAGAACGTTTGTATTAATGAAATTCTTTAACACATTTATTGTCAGTATTTGCCAGAAATTATGAGTTTTGTAAGTAAAATACTGATTACTGACTACAGTAAAGGTGACATGATTGATCGTTGTATCCTTCATTCCTATAGGTTCGTGAATTCCTATTACCAGTATTTCGTGATTTTTTTTATGACGTAATTTTTAAGCCGTCCGTGCACTGCACGCGTCCGAATTTGATACAGTTTCAAGCCGAATATATTTTTTTGTCAATAAAATCCGAAAAATGAGGATAAAGAATGTAAGGAGTTGTACTGTCACCATAATAATTGCACACACAATGAACAAAAAATTATAATCCTTTGAAAAAAGCACCTTTTAAGTAAAATATTTCCAATATGTACGTTTCGAATAATCCGACTCCTGTGTTTACATTTGTCAAGGTCAGTTTACTGTACATTATCGACTCGGGTCGGCGTTGTCATATTTTAGAGGCCCGTTAAGGGGTTTATCGTATACACACGGAAATCAATTAAAATCTTATTAACGCAACGCGGATTTTTTAATATTGTAGGCCAATACTGAGAGATACCATGGTAGGTTTAGATCATACGACCCCGATATTTTGCTAAAAGCAGTAGAGGATGTAAAGAAGAAAAAACTATCTGTACGTCGAGTGGCGCTACAATAGTCCATCACCTATCAAACCTTAAGGGCTAGGATTAGTGGACGTGTAGATCCTAACAAGTTCCTAAAGGAGACCATTTTTACAAATGACGAAGAGTAAGGGCTTGTGAAACATGCGGAAAACTACGCAAGGCTTGGCTACGGTTAAAGCAATACAGCCATGCGCTTACCTGAATGCACTTAGCCCTTGGAACAATGTGTCAGCCTTCAGGAAGGCCGAAGTTTACCCACTAAACAAGAATGCCGTGCCTTCAGAAAAGCTCATGCCATGCGAGTCATTCCGAGTCTCGAACTCTCTTCAGAAGTTACAAGCAGTACAGGCTGGCAAGCAGGCAGTTGAAGAGTATCTCCGGGCAAAAACAGAGGCGCCAACCTCTATCACGTGCAGATGCCAACAGAAGATTTCAGTGAATACAAAACCAAAACCTGGCGGGAAATTGGTAACAAGTGATGCATATATCGAAGAGGTGGAGATGTACGACGCCAAGAAAAAAATGCCAATACCGTCACATCTCAAAGCCAGATAATATGTAAAAGCCCAATGCCGTCAACAAGTGGCATACAAAAATTGCACACCAATATTGTTAGTAAAGACTCTGATACCGAATCGGACACGGACGAGTCCGAAAAATGTTGCGTATGTGGACAATTTAGTCCAACAAATCTGGACACAAGACCGCACATAAAAAGCTTTAATTGGGGGCAGTGCGACGAGTGTGGGCATTGGGTCCACCTTTCCTTCTGCCATACAAAATCGGTGCTGAGAAGAGGAGACAGTTTCCCTTGCCCACACTGTTGTAAAAATTAAAAGTTGTTTTGCACCGTTTATAAGTTATGCATTACTTAATAAATTGTTAAATCGCTGATCATTAATTATTCATTACATTCGCTTGAATATACCATTTGAATGCATTCAATGTTCATACTTTATACCTTATTTATTAAATAAGTTCATTATGTATCAAGGATAAGGTAATCGCAAGATAGAGAAACGAAAGACTCTGCGTTTGCCTCAGCAATTTCCCCTCACAGTAGAGCGCGTGAGTTCGACCAATCAAATTCACGAACTTATAGGAAAACGTCTAAATGTCTAGCAGATATTGACTTCCAGCTGTCGACTTGAAAATGAAAGTTTATTGATGTTTCGCATGTTTTTTGACGAATATTTTTATTTTTTTTATGAAACATGGATATTTTCCCTTTTGAATTCACATTTTTCTTAATAATGCAGACGTTCGTTGTACGCATGCGCAAGTTTGAATGCGTAGATGGCCGAACCAACAGGAAAAGTGGCAAGCTGTCCCTCTTTTGTGTCAAATGTCCCGACATTTTTTAATGGAATGTCCCGATTTGGACCTGAAAATTCTGGCATGTATGCAATTTTAACATCTCAGTCAGATTGGCATCATTGGGGGTAGTTGCAATAATTCAACTCGCAGCTTAGGCTGAGAGTTGCAATGCGCTCACTCTTGTCCATGGGTGCAAAATGTTATCAACAATTCAAAGGTAAATGAACACTGAAACTGCAAGAAATTAAAATTTACCTATCTAAACCACAAACTCATCCAAATGGTACCATTAAAGCAAGAAATAATTGATTTGTATTGACTAAGGTTTTGTTTTGTACGCTGTATCCGCCATATTGGAAATTGACCCAATATAGGTCAGGTCGCATTACACCAATATTTTGTAGGTCGCGTTATGTGTTGGAGCCAAAAAGTCGATAACGATGTGGTATTAGAAACAGAATATACTGTTTCTAATTTACACATAACAATGTCAGCGAGAAAAGTGTGTTGAAACATCGTCGTGTGTTTATCGGATGCATGCAAAGGTAGTTGCAATAATTCAACTATCAGCTTTATAACCCAATGGGTTGCTGATAGTTGCAATGCGCTCTCTCTTGGCCATGGGTGCAAAATGTTATCAACAATGCAAGGGTTAAGGAACACTGAAACTGCAAGAACTTATAAATGTTTACCCATCTAAACCACAAACTCATCCAAATGGTACCATTAAAGCAAGAACTAATTGATATTATTGACTTATGTTTTGTTTTGTATGCTGTATCCGCCATATTGGAAAATTGACCCAATATTGTTAGGTCGCAGTACACCAATATTTTGCAAGTCGGGTTATGTGCTCCAGCCTATAAATTCCATACAGAATACACTGTTTCAAATTTAAAGATAAACATGTCAGCGAGAAAAGCGTGTTGAAACATCGTCATGTTTTTATAGGGTGCATGCAAAGGATGACATCAGTAGGTTGCCATTCAGGTAAATTTAACATGTTTATGAAGTTTATTCATTATTTTCCTCAATTTGTCTCGAACAACGTCTGTTTAGTGAAGCGCATGAATTCGCTGCGCTTAACAGCACCCATGTTAATGAAGGGGTGCATATGGACTGCCAGAGCCGCCATAGGAAAAATTATCAAAGGTTCTGGAGTCCGTTTATATGGACTACATTGGGGGAAGGGTGTTGCATACATTCGTTATTGAATATTGTATACGCCCATAAAACGATTAATTAAAAAAAAAAACAAGAACAAAAACAGAAGATTAAATTGTATATTATAAATGTGCAAGAAGACAACACCATTTTAATATGCCCTTACCAATACAACGATAGAATTGTATAATTTCAGTTGTTTATTTTCATTTTGCAGACATTTGCTTCCGGTTTGATAACGCATGCGCATAAAATAACACGCTGTCATGTGCCTACGCAAAATAGAAAATAAGCTGTTTTTATAAAACAAACGGAAAAAGAAAATTATAAAACATTCAATAGCGAAATTACTCATAATTATTTATAATTCTACGATTTACTTATATAATATTTTCTTAAGAACTCGCAAATATTAAAAATTTCATTTGCAATCATGAAAAGCCTATGAATAGCTAGGTGCAGAAATTAATCGGGCACCTGTTTCCGGTTCTGTTGCTCGGGTAAACATCATTTTAACTCGCATACAACTGTTGGTATTTAAATTGAAAGTATTTGCAAAACAAAAACAACACCACGAAAGCATGTAAACGTACTCAACAAATAAATAGTTGCAGTGCCTTAAACTCAGTGAAATGGCTACAGGTCATATATTACCAGGCTATGGCACTCCAGTCACTAGATTAAAGAGAGCTCAAAGTGCCTTCCCTTTGGATAGGACTAAACTTAAGGAAATTGCAGAGAGAAACGTTGGTAAACTAGAGAGAAGAGATTTGGAGAGTATACGGGAGAATGCTCGTAATGCTTGGTTAGCTCCAAACTATCATCCAACCACTTATAATGCATTTCATCATTATTTACAACTGGATGAGCCTACTGAACCTCGTCCTTCGTCACCAAGTAGACGTCATAAACCTCACCCAAAACCGTGAGTATAACTAGAAATTGATTTTTGTTGTTCTTTGCTGAATCTAATATTTTTATTAATAAAAAACCATATGCGTAAAATCACTGAAATGTATTATCCAACATGATTATATAGATCGGTCTTACAATATGCTTATCTTCTCAGCATTCAGATATGTTTCAGCCCTAGTTGCTATAATCCAACTTCCAGCTATTGACCCTCCGGGTCGCTGTACCTATGTACTTATAAAAGCTTAGAGCATTCAAGAAGAAATAGTTTCAGCTCCTAAAATAATCAGTTTTTAAGTTTTTGAGACCTAATCATGTTCCTTAGAGTTTCATAGTTTCCCACTTCATCAAAAAAGTGTTGCCCCAAAATTTTGCCATTAAACATTTGCCTTTTTTGGTTAATCATTATAAATATTGAACACAATTTAGAGATAATTAAATGATAACGTTGGCTGAAAATTGGGTTAGCAGATACATTTTACAAAATTTCTAAATTCTTGTTAAACTTTGTATTTATATTGAGTTTCATTTTTTTTATAAATGGTGATGACATTGCCTGTAGACTGGTGCATTATTACATAACTGCTGGAGGACATGTGTTACTCAAAAACCCATGTTTATTTTAAAAATCTACTTTACTTAAATAAACAGAGTTCCCCTGAAAATCTAATTTAAATCATCATCATCATCCAGTGTAAGGGTCGAAATCCATATTGGAATGTCGGAAACTTTGTGTAAAAACTCTGTGGTTGCACGATAAAAAAGTTATAAAGTGTGGTGCAGTGCTGGTTAAAACTATTTACAAGGTGACAATGGTCTATTGGCTGGATGAGAGGGCACCCAGGCTGGCTTGGAACGCCTCTATCGTTGTGCAGTCGGTGGTTTGGGTTGGGAGGCGGTTCCAATCGCTAATGGTGCGTGGGAAGAAGGAGGCCCTGCAGGTGGTGGATGCTTCCATTTTCTGACTGAAGCGGTGTAGGCCCCTGGTTCTTCTGTCTGAAAGATGGAGTGCTTCTGCTGCCCCAGAGACTTCTTCCAGGTGATGATGGATTCTAAAGAGCAATGCCAGTCTCGCTAGGTAGCGTCGATGTTGGAGTGACTGCCAGCCAAAGTCTTGCACCATCTTTGTGACGCATCCTGGCGTATGGTCAGTGTAGGCAAAATTCACAAATCGTGCAGCTTTACGTTGGGCTTGTTCGAGTTTGTGTATCTGGGCCTTGGCTTGAGGTGTGGGATCCCATACTGTGGATGAGTACTCAAGTGTTGGCCTGACCATAGCTGTGTAGGCAGTGCTCTTGACCTCTTTGCTGCAATCGCCAAGGTTGCGTCGAATAAATCCCAGGGTTCTGTTAGCTTTGGTAGTTGTTATGTCCACGTGCTTCTGCCAGCTCAGGTCTTCACTTTAAGTGACTCCTATGTATTTGCTGCTGTATGCGGTCTGTAAGACTTGGTCATGGAGAGTGTTTATGGTGTTAATCAGATTTCTTCTGTTGGTGCATACTCTGATGACAGTACACTTCTCCGGATGAAAAGACATCTGCCATTTTTTCTCCCACTCTTCCAGCGCTGTGTGGTCCTTCTGGAGGCAGTCAGCGTCTTGTTGGTTCCTGATTTCTCAGAGAAGTAGGCTGTCATCAGCAAACAGCTTGGTATCGGATGTGGTGATACAGTCAGGGAGGTCATTTATGTACGTCAGGAAGAGTAAGGGTCCAAGCACTGTACCTTGGGGGACGCCGGATAGAACGTCTTTCTCTGACGACATCTCTCCATCTAGCAGAACCTTCTGTTTCCGGTTGCTGAGGAACGACTGGATCCATCTGGCTGTATTACCTCTGATTCCGTAGTAGTTAAGCTTATGCATGAGGCGTTTATGGGGGACTTTATTAAACGCCTTGGCGAAATCTAGTTGGATCATATCTACCTGGCTTTTGCCTTTCAGCTTGATGGTGATTGATTGTATTGTCTTGATTAGCTGTGTTTCACACGAACATTTGGAACGGAAGCCGTGTTGGCAGTCGGAAGGAGTCTGTGCTGAGCGTAAAACTACATGACAGCTATGTATGATGTGCTTCATTATCTTTGAGCACTGATGTAGGAGAGACTGGTCTGTCATTGGACGGTATCTTTCTCCCTTCTTGAAGATAGCGATGACATGTGCATCTCTCCAATCTTGGGGAACAGTGCCAAGGTCGTGGGAGAATTGGTATAGCCTGGTAAGGATTGGTGCTAATTGGTAAGCGGCTAGTCTGAGTAAGGCAGGGTTGATGTTATCTGGTCTTGATGCTTTATGAATTTTTTGCTGAGACATCTTCTTAAATGAAGAAATAATTTAAAAGGGTCATAATTAACTTTTTACAAAATTCTGTAACCAGTCAAAAACTTGTTTAACCAGTTGGGAAACACACAGAAACTATTACTTAGACATCCCAATTTCAAAGTAAACACATGAAAGTTTAATGATAAAACCTCAAAACATATAACTTGTTAAAGTTGTTGTAATGTTACAGGAAGGTAGACACTAAAATCAATTATTACAATTTAAACAAGTTAAAATTGTATGTTAAAGTAAAATAAAAACCTAAATAAATGGCATTGATTAAAACTGTAATTTAAAAAAGTCGTTTCAAAACACAATTAGTGACTTCTATGGGCAGCTGAATTTTTAAGTGTTATGAACAATACAAAAGTAATTCTTAAAAACAGAAAATAAAATTAAACATAATTAATGACAAGTAGAAAAAAAGGATTTCAACAGAGACTTATGTTGTTGTTGTTGACATGGTATATATATTATTAAATTAATTTAGGTTTGAATTAATTATTTTCGTGATGAAATTATTACTCTGTAAGAAATTTGTTATATTCAATGTCTGCACAATAAAACTGAAAACAAATCGTGATGGAAGATATTTACATGTAGGTCTAAAGTTCTGTAATTCAGCATCAGATTTCTTTCAGCACCAATTTCTGATTTCAGCTATTGAATGGCAGCAACGTTACTCGATAGGAACACTAAGTAAATATTGATTAAACAGAGCTGTATTTAGAGTTACTGAATTGTACAGTGGATAACAAGAAGATAGAGAAGTGATGAATGCAGGTTTCTTGAAAGCATTGATATCTCCAATGAATAAGCACAATCATATTTAGTAACTATGTAGTCGGGAACATTCATTATAAATTAACAGTTGGTACATTTATAATTCATTTGCCAACTTGATCAATTTAGGGGATTTATCACGAAATTTTCTGTATAATTATATCATAAATAAGCCACTTACGACCACAACCAAGTATCTTAAATCTGGATTTACCAAATCTTTTTATGCCCCTGGATAGAGAGATCGGGGGTATATTGTTTTTGGCCTGTCTGGCATTGTATGTGTCTGTGAGTGTGTCCCAAAACTTTAACCAAAACTTAAACCTTCGTCATAACTTTTGCAATATTGAACATAGCAACTTGATATTTGGCATGCATGTGTATCTCATGGAGCTGCACATATTAAGTGTTGAAAGGTCAAGGTCAACACCATCCTTTAAGGTCAAAGGTCAATAAAAAAAATCAAAACTTTTACCAAAACTTTAACATTCTTCATAACTTTTGCAATATTCAACGTAGCAACTTGATATTTGGCATGCATGTGTATCTCATGGAGCTGCACATTTTGAGTGATGAAAGGTAAAGGTCAAAGTCATCCTTCAAGGTCAATTTTCAAATATATGGCTTCATTTATTATGCCCTGGATTGTATGATTGGGGGTATATTGTTTTTGGCCTGTCTGTCATTGTATGTGTCCGTGTGTGTGTGTGTGTGTTCCAAACTTTAACCAAAACTTTAACCTTCTTCATTACTTTTGCAATATTGAAGATAGCAACTTGATATTTTGCATGCATGTGTATCTCATGGAGCTGCACATTTTGAGTGGTGAAAACTCATGGTCAAGGTCATCCTTCAAGGTCAAAGGTAAAATAACTTATCCAAGGGAAGTAATAGGCTTTCAGTGGAGATAATTATCTGTAACTGCCAAATGATAAAAAAATAAAATAAAATCAAAGCGGCGCAGTAGAGGGCATTGCGTTTCTGACAAACACATCTCTTGTTTTTAATTTTGGAATTTCAAAACAATTGCTTCATGATTATTTGAACTCCATCAATATTATATATAATGTTCTTATATATAATATTCTTTGAATAAATAGCTTAAAGTACATGTTTTAAGTAACTTTTAAATGACATATTTACATGTGAAGGGTTCAAAAGAACTCTCACAGATTGACAAATTGACAATAATTCCAAGCAAACTGATCATTTATTTTTTTTAGAATTTAACAATTTAAAATCGTTTTTTATCATGATGCATAATGAATTACTGATACTGATTTCAGCGTGTTCCTTATAAATCGTCTTCATTATGTGCCAGGCTACCACAACCCTGACACCACCGTTGGAAAGGAAGTCTTTATGGGTATGATGAAGTTATCTTTAATTTAAAATTATTGCTTTTGCTTTATAGATTAATGTATTTGATCTTCATGATTGTTTTTACATGTATAATATGTATTAATACAAAGAAACAGCCTATTTTTATGCCCCCGAAGGAGGGAATATAGTGATCCCACTGTCCGTCTGTCCTTCCATCACACTTTTGCGTTTAGGTTTCGAAAAATGCTCATAACTTCTATGTCGCTTCAGATGTAACCTTCATATTTGGTACAATTACAAAATACAATTTATAAAGAAATTCCCATCTGGCTTTAACGTTTTCTTACTAAAACCTCGTTAAACAAATATAATACGAACAATTCCTATGGTCAACCATACATTTCGCTTAATTAAATTTTGAGCCTGGGGAGCCCTGTGTGCAGATCACAATAACCAGAATTATTAATGCACCTACATGTATTTTTAGTTATTTCCCTTTGTTTATTTTGTACTTCATTTATTTAAAGGGATCTTTTTACATTTTGGTACATTGACAAAATTGAAAAGTTGTTTCAGATTCGCAAATTTTCGTTTTAGTTATGATATTTGTGAGGAAACAGTAATAGTGAACATTTACCATAGTCTAATATAGCCATTATATGCATCTTTTGACAATTTGAAAACCTGAAAATTATAAAGTGTTGCAACGCAAAACGATTGAAGAATTTGGAGAGTTTTGTTGTTATAGTTTAATTTTGTGAAACTACGAAGATTGCTTATATAGAGTATAAAATATGTCTCTTATATATACAATGTACTTGGCAGGATGGCCGAGCGGTCTAATTGGTTTTTACTCCAGGACTCCAGGGGTCACTGGTTCGAGCCCTGCTGCGGGCTACTTTTTTTCCTTTTTTTAAGTTTTATTCTTGATTTTTTATTGGAGCTTTTTAGATCCAATGTTTACATTTATCCATATAATGCATTTAATGACAAACTTCAAAACATGTCAAAATCTGTGAAAAGGCACCTTTAATAAATTTTTATAATGATTGTCCACCAATATCAATGTATGTCTCTGGTCACATTTTGGCGTGGGCATCCATGTACGATCGGCAGATTTCTTGTTCTTTTAGAATATATCATGCATTAAAATGTTTGAGACTGAACACCACAGAATCAAAAATGCCAAAAAAACATACGTTATTTTAGATCATTTCAATTATTTGTATCCTGTCTTGATTACATACCTGAAGTATTGTTCTGTATTCATTTGATGTTTACATTAGCTGAAAAAAATGAATCTCAAGTTAATTTCCTGGTACATTAGCTGCCTTGTACTTGAAATAAAATATCAGGTGCCATAAATGTCTATGCCATTAATATGATCATATGCTCCCAACATCATGCGTGGGTGAATAAATATCATGTCACAAGCAAATCAAGTACCTTACATTTTAATGCCATACAACTCACATGCTCTGAATATCACATGCTACTAGTATCATTATTCTAGAATAACCAATTTGTTAAGATATTCTCTCATGCACATTTACTCATCTTTTGTTCACCAATAGTTGATGACAGCTATCCTGAAGAGGAGAGACAGCTGAGACGTCATCAGAGGGAGAAATTCAAGGCCATACCACACAATGGCGCCATAGACCAGTACAACGAACCTTATGTAAGCATGACTTGTATTTACATGAGCAGCACTGTGGAAAAATGGAGCTTAATGCATGTGCATAAAGTATCGTCCCAGATTAGCTTATGCAGTTCTCACAAGCTAATCAGGAACGAAGCTTTTACCTTTTTTGGTATTTTTTCCTTGAAAGGAAGTCTCTTTTTACAGAAATGCAAGTTTTAGCCGAATGTGTTGTTCCTGATTAGCTTGTGCAGACTGCGCAAGGCTAGTCTCGGGAGACACTACACACATGTGTTCAGCCCCCTTTTTTTGCTCACCTGAGCACAACGTGCTCATGGTGAGCTTTTGTGATCGCCTTTTGTCCGTCGTGCGTTGTCCGTTGTGCGACGTCAACATTTGCCTTGTTCACTCTCTAGAGGCCATATTTATTGTCCAATCTTCAAATTTGGTCAGAAGATTGGTTTCAATGATATCTTGGATGAGTTCGAAAATAGTCATGTTTGCTTGAAAAACATGGCTTCCAAGGGGCAGGGCATTTTTCCTTACATGGCAATATATGGCTCTAGAGGCCACATTTATTTTCCGATGTTCATGAAACTTGCACAGAAGATTTGTCCCACTGATATCTTTGATGAGTTCAAAAAGGGTAACATTTGCTTGAAAAACATTGCTGCCATGGGGCAGGGCATTTTTCATTATAGGGCTATAATATGGCTATAGTAAAATCTTGTTAACACTCTAGAGGCCACATTTATTGTCTGATCTTCATGAAACTTGGTCAGAAGATTCATTCCAATAATATCTTGGACGAGTTCGAAAATGATGCCGGTTGGTTGAAAAACATAGCCGCCAGGGGGCAGGGCATTTTTCCATATATGGCTATAGTAAAACCTTGTTAACACTCTAGAGGCCACATTTATTTTTCCAATCTTTATGAAACTTGTTTTGAAGATTTGTCCCAATAATATCTTGTTATCTCAGGTGAGCGACTTTGGGCCTTTCAGGCCCTCTTGTTTCAGAGTACCGCTCATATCTATTTCTTTGTTAATAAATGTTTTGATCCACTGGGGCCTATAAATTGAAGCTTAGTAATTCCTATTTATATAGCGCTTACAAAGGCTAAATAATAAATGGCACAGATCACTGTGGGGATGTGGGCCTCTTCTTATTACAGTGAATTACCAGTCAGGTCCAAAATGTTGATCAAACCTAAGCTTCTATGGTCTGTAATATTTTTATGCCCCCAGAACATAGGTTCTGGGGGCATATTAAAATCACAATGTCCGTCAGTCATTTAGTCGGTCAGTCAGTTAGTTCGTCGGGATTAGTTTCCGCTCAATAAGTCAAGCAATTGTCATCAGATCTTCTTCAAACTTCATCAAAATGTGTAAGGCAATAACATATAGGTCAAGTTCGATAATCAGCCAAATTGACATACACACTCCTGAGTTATGGCCCTTGATTCATCGAAAAATTTGTTTTTTTCTCGTTTGCGCTCAATAACTCGAGAAATTGTCATCAGATCTTTACCAAACTTCATAACAATGTGTAAGGCAATAACATCTAGCTCAAGTTTGATAGTTGGCCAAACTGACCCTGACACTCCTGAGTTATGGCCCTTGAATCATCGAAAAAATGCGTTTTTTCTCGTTTCCGCTCAATAACTCAAGCAAATGTCATAGGTTCTTTGCCATACTTCATGATAATGTGTAAGGTCATAAGATCTAGGTCAAGTTCGATAATCGGACAAATTGACCCAAACACTCCTGAGTAACGGCCCTTGAATCATAAAAAATTGAGTTATTTCTCGTTTCTGCTCAATAACTCCACCAATTGTCATCGGATCTTCACCAAACTTCATAAAAATGTGTAAGGCAATAAAATCTAGGTTAAGTTTGATAATCAGCCAAATTTACCAAGGCACTTATGAGTTACGGTCCTTGAATCATAAAAAAATTGTGTTTCCGCTCAAAACATGCTCATAACTTCTATGTCACTTCAGATGTAGCCTTAATATTTGGTATGCATGTGTATATGGACAAGGCCTTTCCATACACACATAAATTTGACCCCTTTGACCTTGAACTTAGGTTCCACGTTTAGGTTTCTAAATCTGTGTTTAGGTTTCAAAAAGCATTTTTTGGGGCATATTCTTCCGATGGAGACAGCTCTTGTTTATTATTATACTGCACATATTAAACGATTATGTTATTATATCACAGACCATTTTTTGTAGTAGAAACATAATTCTTCTGAACAGCCAAGCAAAGTGACCTCTGTGTCCATTTACTCTGATGAGGAGTCATAATATCACTTTATGAGACCATGAAATCTTGTGTCTTTATAGCAGACATTGTAGTGCAAGCTGATCTGGAGCTTCTCTGGTGGCAAAAACTCTAGCATAATACCTCTTCTTAGATAATGCGGCTTATAATTGTGCATGTGTTGTTATATTTATTTGAATGCCTCTGAACTATGCCCAACATTTCACTGTGTTATTTCCAGGCTGCCCTCACTGAATCTGTTGGACCCGTAGAAGGATGGGGAGCCCAGGCTTGGATGAAAACTGCAGACGACAACTGTAAGTGTTACCATGGAAACAAGTAAAATTAAATAGCATTTTGTTGAAAAGATGTGAGCAACTTGAAGCAAATGTCAAAATACCCATTTAACAACTGATTGATTGTAATAGCCCTTGATAACTTAAGAGTTTTTACCTTGGTAAGGTGTTTACATTTGTTCATGTATGTTTTATATGCCTGTGTAAGTGTCAATGTTTGATTTTCACTTTTTGTTCATTTTTGCTAGAAGTTCACTTAAAACATTCTATATAGAAGGTAAGAATGTGAATGTAAAGACTCTGTATTTACATAATTTGAAAAGGACACATGATTTCATACTTTCAGACCAACATGAGGTTGTTAATGCTATTAGAGACTATAGAGACAAGGAGCTGTTTCCCGTGCCAAAGGTACGTGAACATTTGGTTAACCGTGATCTCTATGATTGGAGCAGCCAGACAGAGTTGTCTTCAGTTATTTATTATTATCATATGACCTTTATATGCAATTGTAATAAAACTTTTAGTGTATGTGTAAGCTTAAAGAGTAAAATCTTGTATACAAAGAACATTAATTTTTTAATGTTTGTGTTCAACATGCCGACCATTTTTCCAGATAGAAGTTTAACTCTATAATATATGCATACAGCAATATTTTTCAAATTAATGTTTTCATAAGTATGATGCTTTCCTGACTTTTCTATTTCTTAAAATGCAAAGGCAAAAAACCAGCATAATTTCAAAATAAGTCTAAATTAGTCTAAATATGGATGTTGATGAGGCCTTGACATCAAAATGCCTTTATTATGTTTATTTTTGTACTGTGAAAAAGGCTTTCTGTGGGCATATAATCTTGGCCAAGTTCAATCATTAGTCTGATCAACTGAAACTTTACTGAAGTTTTGCCATTGAACCATCCCAAATTTGTAAAATTATTGTTCTAGTCATTAACTTTAGAGTGCCAGAACCAAGTTTTAATAGAAACCTAGCCAGGGATTGTAGTGCCTGAACCAAGTTTTAATAGAAACCAAGCCAGGGATTGTTTTCAATGCTAGTCAGGTAAAGGGCAATGTCACTTTTACTAAAACATTGCAAGAATAGAAATGACTTAAGTGGATTGAAGTATTGCATTCAAACATTGCAAGAATAGAAATGACTTAAGTGGATTGAAGTATTGCATTCAAATTCTCTGTGTAGGTCGCTTATCTGCAGACAAAGCTTGAGATTGTATTTGGGTCCAGTCAGATCAAGGTCAAAGTCACTGTTACCAGAAAGAAACAAGTTTTTTTTTTCAAAAAAATGTAGGTGCTGCTTTGAATTTGTTTGCGCTGGTGGCTTACATGTAGTCTGAGCATGTAATTGCATTTGAACAAGTTGGTTAAGATTGAAGTCACTGTTACTAAATTAAATAAACTGGTTCTGCTTAATAACTTATGTTTTTTGAAGAAGATATTTGGCTGAAATGTTTGTGTTAGGAGCAGACCTAGCATGTGATTGCATTTAGGGTAATAGGCTTACGGTCATGGTTACTAAAATTATAAAAATGGTTTCCACTCAATAACTTGAGTGTGGGTGTTTGTATTGCTCTCATTGGTATTTTGTGTTTAGGTAGACTTGCAAACCTATCTTGGGTTTCTATTTACAGCCAGTTGGTTCCATGTCATGGTCACTGCTACTTTAAAACAACAACGGTGTCCACTTTATTCCTTTATTCGCTTCTCACCAAGGCGACCCAGGTTCAAATCCTGTTCTGGGCAGCATGTGAGTTTGGTTGGTGGTAACCGTACAAGACAGTTTTAGTTTCCTCTGCTTACTCTAGCTTCCCCCTACAACACAAGATGACATCAAAATTGAAAAATCTATCAATAACAACAAAAAAGCTGGCAATTGCTGCATTAATTCAAAATTTGTCTCAACTTTTGTGAGTCTATTAAGTTAATAAGTTAGGAGTGCTAGGGACCACTCAAGGTTTGTGCATATTTGCTCTGGCTGGGGAACACTCAAGGTTCGTACATATTTGCTCTGGCTTGGAAAGGACCCCATAAACTTTGAAATACACACATACTTTATTCCTTTGCTTATGATGCTGAAATTGTACTGAACTTATGTTCTTTGGCACTGCACAGGTAAACAAAGCTTGGAATTGAAATTTGAAACCAGTCACCCATGCCTTTATGCAAGCGTATTTTTCAGTGTTTTTGATTGCATAGTTTTATTGACAAAAAAATGATTTATTTAAGGACAGAATAATATCACATCAGTTAGAGCCAATATATACTACCAGTTTGATCTGCTGATACTGATTCATTGCTCAAAGCTTATGCTATGGTATTTTGTAAGCTTTGAATCATCTATGATTGTAATTCATGATTCATGTAAAATTGTTTAATCTTAGAGTGTTTCATACCAGAACGATACATGTGAGAATATCTGCACAAGTTTTTGTGTGCCACAGCATTTTCTGGGTGAAAACAAATTCATCAATGAGGATGATCAAAAGCGACCGCAGACAGTGGTATCTCAACAGGCAATGTATATGAAACCAGCTGATGAAACCAACGAAAGTTATCCAGAAGGTGATACAATAAAGAAGACTGAGACTGTAGCACATGAAGGCCATGATATGAACACAGCGACAGAACACAGGGAACAATACCTAGAGGTGAAATCTGTTATGGAGGAATCTGTAGCCGAAAAGTGGCGTAAATGGCAAGAGAATTACAAGAACATTCTCATGAAGCACTCAGCTGAAAACACGTGGACTGATAAATGGAGGCAAAATAATGGAAATGCATGCTCTCAGAAAGAAAAAGAGCCTGGTTGTGATGCTAATGTTCAACAAAGTAGCTGTCAGGAAAAAGTAAATGATAAACGCTCTTTGTCAAACATACCCAAAACAGCTTATGGTCCATCAAATGAAACCAGTTCTCTTACTGTTACTAACAAGGGTCTTTTTCAAGGCATATGTAACAAAAGTAAGAAACAACCAAGTGAACAAAAACATACAGATAAAACTTATGTGAAACAAGAAAGACCAAAAAGTGTCGTTATTTCTTCAAAACCAAACAAACCAGTTTTGTTGGCTGCAACAAAAGCTCAGACAAAAAATATTGAAGTTAAGAGCCATTATACAAAAGTTATGGATGCACACATATCTAAAAACCAAAACAACAAGAACACATATTCTCAGAACACAGTACGTCCATCGTCTAAGGCAGAGGATAGAAAGGTGTTCATAAACAGACCTCAGAGTGCTCATGCTTTGCAAAGTGCTCAAAATGAGAAAGGAAAATTCAAACAAAACTTAATTAATCCAAACGTTGCCAGCAAAGTCATGAATAAGGTAACAAATGCAGACATTTTTAAGAGTGTTATTCAGGGACCAAAACTTTCAAGTAATACCTCAAAACCTAATTATGTTAATCAGTCAGTATCAGTTACTGGCGAACCCCAGAGACCATCTACATCTGACGCTCTGAAAAATAATGAAGTATTTGAGGCAATATCCAAGTCATCAAATCCCAAGCATGACAAGAATAAAGAGCAAAAAGATGATAAAGTACTCACTGTACAGGAAAAATGTCAATTAGGTAATGTCTCTGAGAAAATCAGAAAGGATTTCAGTGATAGAGTTGTACCAGCTGTAGCTGAGAAAGCAGGCCTTTCTGACAAAGAGGAAGAGTTGATGCGACAGATAATCGACAAATACATTCTAGAGAACTACAGCAATGGTGAATGGCTACACTGGGTGCATGACAAGTCATACCTCACTCAGGTGAATGTGTGTAAATTGATGATAGCTAGTTAGTCTCCATACAGGTGCACTGTGCCATCAATCTGTCATCTTGTGTCTGCAAGTGGCATACAAAAGGTGGTCAGCTAGCGTTACAGCAAAATTGTTTGCCAGCCATACAACGAAAGTGTCTGCTAGAAGTATAGAAAAAGTGCCAGCCAGTGTTGAAGCAAAAGTAGTAGCTAGCTTTGCAGCAAAAGAGTCAGATGGCATTTCAGCAAAAGTGTCAGCCAGCAATGACATGTGAAAGTGTCAGCTAGCTTTTGCATTCAAAAGTGTCAGCTAGCTTTGGTTACACAGGGGACAATATCAGCTAAGTCTAAGTTAGCCCATACACTACTCTGGGAATTGGTCTGCACAGGATTAGTTAGTGTTCTTCAGACGGAGTGTGTCTGCACACCAGTCAGCTACATGTAGTCAAATGGTGAATGAGGCTGTAGACAATAGGTGCATACTTGTGTTGTAATTAGTTCTTTTGAAAAGGTTCCACTTTGCAGTTCTATTATCTGATTGTTGCATGTTCACTGCATTTCACCATTTTATTTCACTTACTATACAATATTGATAATTATTTTCTTTGCAAATACTGCAAAGCTTTTAAAATCTGGCAATTGATGCAGTGTAATGTTTTAAATAACACTCAATGAAATAAAAAGGAGCGATTCTTTTGATTATGCTTACAAATGTCTTTGAAAATTCTGCAACTGCTGATTGAAAATGCATAATCTGTACAGCCATGTGTGACAGACATCAGGTTTGCTCAAAATGTGTTGTAAATGCATGGGTATAGATGTATCTTTCACCAAATATTGCACAGCATCTTCTTCTGTTCAACCATGTACCACCATGTCCATTTTACAAACTTTTGTTATGAAAATATGAAAATTCATGATTAATGTTACTGTTGTGTATTGTTCACACCAGTATTACATGTTTGATGCATATTATTGTTTTAGTATTGCTAGCTATGTTGGTAATTTAATGAATAAGATAAGTTTTGTAATAATAAACATAGTTTTGGCTAATCTTGTTGTAATTAATGTTTTACTTATTATCTGTGTCATATTAACGTCTTTCCTAAACATTCTTGTCCTTCTCTTGTCTTGTACAAATAAGTGCCATTATTTATTATTTAATGATCAATGCCTGACATGATTTACTCAAGAGTGTTTGTGAATTATTACAATTGTTAAAATACCAAGACTGATTTAATACATAATTCAATTAAAATAATTAATTTGCTGTTGTTATTTTACAAAATCATAACATGTTGCTTCTGATTGGCTGTTACAGTCACCAGCTCCACCTCCAATCAGTGATGCCACACCCCGACCACACACTGCCATTCCCAGCATGCATCGGTGGATGAAACAAGCAGGGGTCAAAGGTCTGTTTTCTAACTTGCATCATTTTCCAAGCAAGTTATTTATTATGTTATTTATGTGGCTTAATTAAAAAAGTGTTAATTATTGCTTTTTGTGCTCCGGCCATGATAATGGTGATGTCACACAATCAAAGAGTGCAATACCGCACACTGGGACACCAATGTCATGCAATATTCCATTTATTATATACCTTCTTATGATAAAAAACACATAAAAATATATTTAAAAATAATGAATCTATTTGAAATCAGTACATTAGTGAAAAACAACAACATATCTCATATGAAAAGACTCAGAGGTTGAGTAGGAAGGTCAAACTTGGAGAAAAGTATGAGGAATTTTGAGTCATGTTGGATTAGGTCTTTAATATGTTAATATAAAGTAGAACTACATCTAATATTTTATGTAAGCGTATTAGTTATTGTACTGTTTGCCAAGTCAGAAATAAAAGCTTTAAACTGTTATCATTAGAAGTATTATAAATTGGATTATTGGTAAAAAAATGTTTATATTGAATGACCTTCATTAGATATCATTATGATTTACTTGCTAGAAAGATAAAAATATCAGAAAAAAAATATTTCAACATAAATTTAAGCTTCTAAGATGGTGAATGTTTGCCTTCAATGCTGTTTGAAATTAACATATATTTTAAAGAAAATTTAATTTAAGAAATTCACGAGTATTTGTCCACAAGATTTGCATCATTTTTGAAGACCAAACCTCATCTTACCATTGTTGGATGCTTCTAATATTTCTATTCAGAATGAAAATAATGCTTACAATTATTTAAAAGAAGATTGAAGTGTACTTATCTAATCTTTCTTCAATTAAGCCATATTTCTTCCTTTTTGTAAACTAGCAATTCGACCCGCTATCTGGAAACCTTTATCCTGATGCAAAGGGCATTTTTTCGGTACCTTTTGCAGCTGTAATTTTTATGCTCCCCCCAAATTTATTTTGGGGGGAGCATAAAGTCGCCGCTTCGTCTGTCCGTGTGTGTGTGTGTGTGTCTGTCCGTCCGTGCAAAATTTTTGTCCGGGCTATTTCTCAGCAACTAATGACCGGAATTCAATGAAACTTTATGGGAACTTTCACTACCAAGAGGAGATGTGCATATTATCAGCAGGTTCTGGTCGTATGATTTTTCACAGAGTTATGGCCCTTTGAAATTTTCCATTAACTGTACATATAATGCAATTCTTGTCCGGGCTATTTCTCAGCAACTAATGACCGGAATTCAATGAAACTTTATGGGAAGCTTTACTACCAAGAGGAGATGTGCATATTATCAGCCGGTTCTGGTCGGATAATTTTTCTTAGAGTTATGGCCCTTTGAAAATTTCCATGAACTGTACTTATAGTTCCATTCTTGTCTGGGCTATTTCTCAGCAACTAATGACCGGAATTCAATGAAACTTTATGGGAAGCTTCACTACCAAGAGTAGATATGCATATTATCAGCCGGTTCTTGTCAGATTAATTTTCACAGAGTTATGGCCCTTTGAAATTTTCCATTGTACATATAGTGCAATTCTTGTTCGAGCTATTTCTCTGCAACTTATTACTGGAATTCAATGAAACTTTATGGGAAGCTTCACTACCAACAGGAGATGTGCATATTATCAGCCGGTTATGGTCGGATGATTTTTCACAGAGTTATGGCCCTTTGAAATTTTCTATAAACTGTACATATAGTGCAATTCTTGTCCGGGCTATTTCTCCCCAACTACTGACTGGATTTCAATGAAGCTTTATGGGAAGCTTAACTACCTTGAGGAGATGCGCATGTTATTTGTGGGTTCTGGTTAGATTATTTATTTAGAGAGTTATGGCCCTTTGAAATGTTTAAGTTGCTAAACCATCCATCGTATTATTTTGTCCAAAGTTATGCCCCTCAAGACATTTCCTTTTATCTGAATATATAGTGCAATATTGTGACAAAAAACCTCTCTCCGACGGTTTCTTGTTTCTGTTTAGAATGAGAACAATGATTGCAATTATTTAAAAGATAATTTAACTTCTTTTTCAAATCTTTCTTCAATTGGACCATGTATTGTCCTTTTTTAGCTCACCTGATTGCTCAGGTGAGCTTTTGGGATTGGTCTTTGTCCGTCGTACGTCTGTCTGTCTGTCTTAGTCCGTTCGTCCACATTTGGTTGTCAACACTATAGAGGCCACATTTCTTGTGCGATCTTCATGAAACTTGGTCAGAAGATTTGTCTCAATGATATCTCGATCAAATTGGAAACTGGGCATGCTGGGTAAAAAACTAGGTCACTAGGTAAAAAAAACAAAAAACCTTGTAAACACTGTAGAAGTCACATTTTATGTCCAATTTTCATGTAACTTTGTGAAAATGTTTGTCTTAATGATTTGTTGGTTGAGTTAAAAAGTGGTTCCGGTCCGTTGAAAAACATGGCCGCCAGTGGGCAGGGCAGTTTTCATTATTTGGCAATAGAGAAACCTTGTAAACACTCTAGAAGTCACAATTTTTGCCCAATCATAATGAAACTTGGTCAAAACATTGGTTTTATTGATATCTCGGACAAGTTCGTAAATGGTCCAGATTGTGAAAAAACATGGCCGCCAGTGGGTCGGGTAGTTTTCTCTATATGAATACAGTGAAAACATGTGAACACTAGAAGTCACATTTTTGGCCCAATTTTCATGAAATTTGGTCAGAACATTTGTTTCCTAGATATGAGAGTTGAGTTCGAAAATGGTTCCAATCCATTGAAAAACATGGCTGCCAGGAGGGGGGGGCGCATTTTTCTTATATTTATATAGTAAAAAAGCTTGTGAACACTCTAGAAGTCACATTTTTGCTCAATCATCATGAAACTTGGTGAAAAGATTGGTTTTATTTATATCTCACATGAGTTTGAAAATGGTCCCGATCGGTCAAAAAACATGGCCGCCAGGGGGGTGGGTCAGTTTTCCTTATATGACTATAGAGAAACCTTGTGAACACTCTAGAAGTCATATTTTTTGCTTAATCATCGTGAAACTTAGTCAATACATTTGTTTTATTGATATCTTGGATAAGTTGGAAAATGGCTCAGATTGGTGAAAAAAATACAATTTTTAGCTCACCTGATTGCTCAGGTGAGGTTTTAGGGTTGGTCTTTGTCCGCCGTCCGTCCACATTTGGTTTGTGAACACTCTAGCATTCACATTTGAATCTCAAGCATTCTTTATCAAAGTTGCTGAGAAGCTATATGGTCACAAGATCTCAGTCAAGTTTGATGATGAGCAAAATCGCATAGAAAATGACAAAATTATTGCCCTTAGATTGTCAAAATTTTCATTATATTATACAAAATCCCTGAAAAATGCTCTAGAGGTCACAATTTTGGTTCAGATTTAATTAATCATGGTCATAATATTTAATTTTGCAAGCAAAGTTTGATGTTTGGTCATGAGGGGTCAAAATATAGGTCACCAAGTCAAATCTTACAAAAACCTCGTAAACACTCCATACGCCAGAGTTTTGGCTCAATAATGATGAAACCAGGATGTTTGTCTGGACAATATCTAGGTCAAGTTTGACGTTTGGTAAAGATTGAATGAACCCACTCCTCTCAGGTGAGCGAACTAGGGCCATCTTGGCTGTCTTATTTAAGTAGCAACCTGACTTGGTATCTGGAAAAAAATTGTCTTTAATCTTGGGGGAGGGAGGCTATTTTTCCAATCCATAAACCCTTTAAAGCTATAATTTTCTTATCTAGCAAATTTTAATATGGCATATGGCTGGGTCATCTGTGTCCTATGGACATATTTTTAGAAAAAAAATGTGTTTAAATCTTAAATGGATGCTGTGGAACCTCCAATTCTGAAGCAACACAAATGCCAATGTGCACTAATTTGATACAAAAAAGGGTTTAAAATATCTGGGGAGCATGATTATAGTCGTTTTTTTCCATCTTTTAGGTACTATAAATACAGTTCTTTTTTAAGGCCTGCCCTTCGCTATTGCATTTATATTGTTTTACAAAATGCATTGGGTAGCAACTATCAGTTTTACGTATATTCTAGTTCTAGGATTTTTTGCATAATTTGTTTGCTTTTGTCTGATACTTGTATCTTTAACCAGGTTTTCCAAAGGAAAAAACTGGTTATTAGATTGGCGAATGTCGGCTGGCAGGCGGAACAAGCTTGTCCGGGCCATAACTTTGTCGTTCATTGTGAGATTTTAAAATCATTTGGCACATTTGTTCACCATCATTAGACGGTGTGTTGCACGAAAGAATTACGTAGATATCTCTATCGTTCAAAGGTTGAGTTCAAAGGTAAAAAAAGGCCATAAATGAGCTTGTCCGGGCCATAACTATGTCATTCATTGTGAGATTTTAAAATCATTTGGCACATTTGTTCACCATCATTGGACGGTGTGTCGCATGAAAGAATTACGTCAATATCTCCAAGGTCAAGGTCGCCACAACTAAAAATAGGTTTATTCCGAAACAAAGGTTGTTTTTTTAAACAATCAGTTCAGTTTAAGTTGTCTCCCTTTATCAGACTTTTTTTTCCCATTGAAAACCTGGTTTTGTGACAATTTTGTTCCTTGTTAAAATAATGTCATGGTTTTGTTACTGTTCCAGAATCTGAAGAGGTGAGAAAGATCCTGTATGGGGGTTACCCTCCCAGCACTATCCAGCCCCTGGGTAGCTATGGCAACCCATCAACGCTTGAACAACGACGGAACCAAATGATCGCCAATGTCCGCAAGTCTCGCTATGTTCACAAGCCCACACGTGGGGACTTTCTTATACACCCCGAATGGCCACCCACATTCATCCACCACCGAATAGATCCAATATAAATCATAGGTTTTTTTTTAAGTTGAATTGGTTTTGGTTTAAACTTTTAAATGTTTTTTTCTCATACACCCAGAATGTTGTCAACATTCCACCACCACAGATTTTTTTTAATTCTAAGGATTTTTGTTTCAGTTGATTTCTTTTTGTTTTAAAAATTTTAAATGTCTGCCATGTGTTTGACACCCATTCCACTAACACTTATCCAATCCACTAATCCTAGCATACAACCAACACAGACAAAATTATTATCTAATATGTATTAGTTTTTCTTCTCAATCATTATAATTGGAATTTTCTTTTGTTCAAGACATGTTTTTCCTGTTGAACCCTGAGTGACCCCTGACAAGAAGATACTGGTAATTAAAAAGAAAAGAGGCACAGCATACATATTGTTTATTCAAATAACTCAAAGAATTGATGAACAATAAACCTTAATGAATGTAGAATTTGAAGTTGTTATCATTGAAATGGATTCTTGTCTAATTCAAGTTTTTGCTGAGGAATTAACATTTTTTTTACATGTTTTTTGAGGATTTTTTGTAAAATAAATATTTCACCTTTTTAAAAAAAAATTCTTGAAGAATAGACTACTCTGAATTGCAATTCAAGATCAGTTTTACAGAATATATTACACCACTTAAATGTATGTTGGAAATTTCTCCTGTTAATAATTAAAGTAAATGGCATAATAAATCTCTTTAGAAGAATGATGGTAATTTTTATAAATGTATTGATATTCATAATCAAAATGCTTCTATTGTGAACAAGTAAATGAGTTGAAATAATACCATTTTGTAGAATTAGCAAGTTATGTATATTCAGATGCTGTGATGCTTTTGGTCTGCGTAGAACATTTTTTTATGCCAAAATGTTCTGTTATTTCGGAAACTTTTAATATGAATTGTTCCTTTAACCAATTGTGTTTGTTATTTTATTTAAATAAACCATTGAGTGTTAGTTATTAGTATTTAAAAAAGGTGTTATGCACGTAGCTGGTAGGAAAATAGCTATTTCTTGTCTTTTAAGTCGCAAACTCATTTTTATTTCAATGTTAACCATTACTCAATGTTCAAGTAGGTATGAATATTTTATAAAACCAGTATGTAGCATGTGTCAACTAGTCTTGTTATCTGTGGTATTTCTTGTTTGTTGTCTTGTTCTGTGTTCTCTAAGGCATTTGAAGCACTTTTTGTCATCTTTGCACTGTTACAAACCTGTTGAAGTTGGTTTATACAAACCTACATTTTACATTGCTAACATTTGTTTACTAATCTTTCTATAACAAGACTGTGTGCCGCAAAGTCAGTCACATATATTCTTGAGACAGATGCAACGGCTTATGTAAGATTGTTGATACTAATTGCTTGTTTCTTTGATGTATTAACATTATTAGTAATATAAACAGTGCTTTTAATTAAATAAATAACAATCTTATTTCATAACCCATTGTAATTTGAAATCGAAATGTATTATTTTCATGCATCATATTTTTTTCACATATCATAATTACTGGTACTGTAACTGCCATTCAACATAAAGATTTTATGTTTGCTAATAATGAATAGATAGTTTATGAATTGTATTTGATTGTTACAATAACTGTGTACACCTGATTTAAGGCTTAACATGTATTTAGTAGTTTTGCATAATATTTCCAAACATGATATTTTAGTTTTCACTGAATAATTTGAATGCTATATATACATTGTTTTGTTGATAAAGCAGAAATTACTAATATTTATCAGCTATTATTATGTATACGCTACTGGTATTTAAATGGTGCGTTATTACGCATTATAAGGTATACTTATCAGATTAATGCTTTAGAAGAATATCTATTTCTGGAGTATTAAAATTATATTATTTTCACGTACCTTTGTAAGAAATCGTTCTGTGAAAAATCTTTGTGTAAGTATTTTACTCATGAATTCGAACTTTCATGACAAAACACCACCAACTGAAAAAATGAGCTGGAGCTGTAAAGCTAGTCTGTAATTTTGAATGTTTATTATTGCAATCATGTTGACGGAGTCTTTATCAAGTGTTATTTGTATTGGCCTCTTTTAATCAAACATTGTTTCTACTTCAAACATGTTCGAGACACCCTATTGCGTTTGACACAAAATATTGTTGGTTGTTATTGTTTTTAAAACAAACAGACACTGGTTTGTTGTTAGCTCACCTGAGCACAACGTGCTCATGGTGAGCTTTTGTGAGCGGCTTTTGTCCGTCGTGCGCAGTCAACATTTGCCTTGTAAACACTCCAGAGGCCACATTTATTGTCCGATCTTCATGAAACTTGGTCAAAACATTTGTCCCATTGATACCTCGACTGAGTTCGAAACTGGGTCATGCTGGGTCAAAAACTAGGTCACTAGGTCAAAAAAAGAAAAACCTTGTGAACACTGTAGAAGTCACATTTGATGCCCAATCATCATGTAACTTTGTCAAAATGTTTGTCTAAATGATATGTTGGTTGAATACAAAAATGGTTCCGGTCCCTTGAAAAACATGGCCGCCAGGGGGCGGGGCAGTATTCCTTATATGGCTATATTCTCACCTTGTGAACACTCTAGAAGATGCCCTACATCATGAAACTAGGTTAAAACATTGGTTTTATTGATATCTCGGACGAGTTCAAAAATGGTCCAGATCGGTGAAAAAAAACATGGATGCCAGGGGGCGGGGCAGTTTTCTCTATATGTATATAGTGAAAACATGTGAACACTCTAGTCACATTTTTGGTCCAATCTTCATAAAATTTGGTCAGAACATGTGTTTTCTGGATATGACGGCTGAGTTCGAAAATGGTCCAGATCGGTGGAAAAACATGGCGGCCAGGGGGTGGGGCAGTTTTCTCTATATGTATATAGTGTGAACAGTCTAGTTGTGATAAGCCATAATGTTAAAGAAAGATAACCTTTACATACTTTCTAATAGTTAACTAATAGTTAATTCCCTTGTATAAACCTGGGACTTCTTTCATTAAATGTGGTGTACATAAAGACAGTAGTTTGCATGCAATTTAATAAACCTATGTCATTAAATAACTGTACATGTACTAATGCACTGTAGAGCCTTATCTTTGATCTTTACTGATAAGCCAAATTAACGCTCGATTGGTCATTGTCGGCTTGGGTACTACTTACATGTACCCCGGGTACTCTTTAGTATACTTACATGTACCCCGGGTACGGAAAATATACTTAATCGTACCCGGTCGATATTAGACTGTACCCGAATAGTATTTCCTCCCCAAATCGGATGTTGTAAAACGCGCTTTCGATTAACTTAAACAAACTTCTCTTTACAAAAACTGCATCAACATGCTTTTTGAGTATGAGTTTCGATAATAGAGAGGCCATATTACAGAAAATTGATATAAATGTCAATATAATTAAAATTTGAAAAAAATAGCCGACAACGACTGATTAAGCGTCAAATTTCCCGCGTACGTTTTAGTATATTTACCGTACCCGGGGTACATGTAAGTATACTTAAGAGTACCCGGGGTACATGTAAGTAGTACCCGAGCCGACAATGACCAATCGAGCCAAATTAACCTACTGTGTTTTGGTGTATTTAGCAGACTACTGCGCTATGAAACTGTTTCCATGGCAACCTTGTTATTTGGCATTTTGTAAATTAGAAGGACTCTTTTGATTGAAATAACTTTTGTAAATTCTTCTTATTTTTTACATTTGAGTCACTGGAGTTTTGCACTCTCCATAAATTGTGTTCTTTAGATTAAGTTAGACTTATTTTATAAACTAAATTTTTGAAGCAACTTCTAGACTAACAGTAACTAATATTTATCGTTTTTTTTGACAGATTGTGAAATTCTTTTTACATTCATTAAGGTATTTGCTGTATTTGTTCATTTTTAACGATGCATAGATTCTTTAGACTAAAGTTAGTTATTTTCATTAAAGCTGCTTTGGTTTTCACTTATAGATTAATTCTTTGAGTGTATTTAGGTGTATCTGACTGGACGTCTTTAGTTAATTGAATTACAACCAGTAAGTGTGTTAGAAATAAGCGTTCTTTAATTAGACTCGATAAATATTTCCGTATTACATAAGTGCTCACAAAGTTCCATAACTCGTAACCATCCCGTGACCGGTTCACTTGCGTAAGCGAACAAGACCGCCCTACCACAGTTGTTTATAGTAAAACATTGTGAATACTTTTAGTCACATGTTTAGTTCAATCTAAATGACACTTGCTGATCTTCACACATGGTGACAATCTTTATGAGCATAATATTTTTTGCTCATGGTGAACTTTTGTGATCACCTTTTGTCAATTGTCTGTCTTCCGTTGTGCGTCATGAATTTTTGCCTTGTTAACACTGTAGAGGCCACATTTATTGTTGGATCTTCATGAAACTTTGAAGAAGATTTGTCCCAATAATATCTTGGACGAGTTCAAAAATGGTTCCAGTCTGTTGAAAAACATTTCCGCCATGGGGCCATTTGTTGTTCATTCTTCATGAAACTTGGTTAGAACATTTGTTCTATTGATATCTTGGGCTACAAAGAACAGGTCATTTCTTTTTATCTCAGGTGAGCGACTTTGGGCCTTTGAGGCCCACTTGTTTTTGTTGATTCCTATTTTAATCTGATATTTCACCCACTGTTGTCAAAATACGTTGGAGTTGCTAGATAATTTGTTGTTTTGCTTTACTATCGTTTTATTAGAAGCAGACTGTGATATGCCTGATTATTCTTTGAAATAAAGTCAATTTAACTCCACAGAGTTGTTATTTCAATGTTTTCATACTCGTATTGCTTACTTGAATCTTATTCAACAGTTTCATGCTTAACTCTTTATTAAAATGAAGCTAATGTTGAAAGGACTTGTTCTCAATTGATATAATTTGTAGTGTATCAATAATTTTTTTAACAGATTAAAGTGAAGGAACTCAACTGTTCCAGTATAAAAACAATGTTTTGTTATGTCCGTGAAGGCCTTCTTTCAGGCTGTCCAGCTTCTTGTGTGGAGCATAACTCAGCAAGTTCTAAAGATATTCAAATGAATGTCATACACAGATTAAAGGCATTAAAGGTACCGTCAACCACGAATGTCGAAAAAAGAAAAGTTCAAAAATACCGTATTTCTTAAAAATAATTAGTTTATATTGATTAAAATATCACGACTGGTATATTACATTACTTGAAAAAAGTTGTTAAGTTTTCATAAGTATATTCGGTAATAAATTTTACTGGGTACCGGTACCAGGTAACTACCAGTTAACGCCAGTAGATGGTTCATCATTGTCATGTGGTAAACGCAGGAATGCAAATTGTGCATGTTTAGTGAATTGGATATATTTTATATATAAAATGATCGATCTACTTGCATTATTTACAGTGTGAATATCGTCATGTCACCTATTTTCGAGATGTACTTTCAATTTTCACATTGCAAAATGTTATAACCGAATATACTGAAAATATGAACTTTTTTCAAGTAATGTAATATAACAGTCGTGATATTTTAATCAATATAAACTAATAAGTGTAAAAAAATAGGATATTTTACAACTTTTCTTTTCTTCGTCGTCATGGTTGATGGTACCTTTAACCCTTTCCCACTTAGATAAGTTTTTTGATGCATTTGTAGTCCCTTAAAAAGTTACATGTAATTAAATACCATACCTTTCTTACCAAATTTAAGTTTTAAATGCTTCATTTCCAACACTTAGTAACTGATGAGCAGCAAACAGCATGAAACCTGAACAGACTGTAAGTTACTCGCAGGCTGTTCTGGTTTTATGTTGGTTGCAAATGCCAATTTCACTTCTTATGGGGGAAAGGCATTAAGTGAAAGTGCTTAGTGCAAGAACCATCACTCTCTTTAGATTTTTTTTACAGAGTTATTGCTCCTTTTGCCAAATTTAAAAGTCACTGTCTACTCTGTGTCTTGTGTGAAGCATAACTCAGCCAGTCTTGGGTTTTGAATAAAACTTCATATATGATAGATGGCTTTAAGAGGAAAGGCCAAGAGAGAGTAACATTAATCTCAAATGCATATTTACAGAATTATACCACTTTGTTAGTATTGTGTTTGCCAAGCATAAATTCATTAAGTATTTAACAATTGGAGGAAGTGCAGGGTCCAGGAGTTACATTGTAAATCTACATACTGTAATTTTCTTGTGCAGAACATTAATTGAAGTATATTGAATATTCAAATGAAACATCAGATACTGATGAAGAGCTTTGAGAGGGAGTTCTGTGAAAAAGTACCATAAAAAGAACCATAACTTTTTCTTAAACTATATTATTTATAGAGTTATTGTGTCCTTTGTTAATTTTCTTGTGCATGCTATGATTCCATTTCAATTGAGGATACTTAGCTGAAACTTTATAAGTGTACAGAGAACATTTTGTTAAAGTCAGTAGTGCAACAATTTTAAATCTTCAGTGTCTTTGGAGATATTTCCCTTTGTATTTTTCTTGCACAGAGTGGCTGCCCAAATACAGAATGAAAATGTCTAGTGCATATCATAACTGAAAACCAATTACAAGAATTCAAACGATACGTCATATAGTGGTAAAAGTCTAAGAGGAAGTGCAGAGTATATTTATGTGGGGGAAACCAGAAAATTTAGGTTTTCATACATTTTCATTATTTATGATAAGAGTATTAAATTGATATATCAACTGTTCTTGCATAAACAAAACCATAAGTGTCGTACATGTTCCGAAATTTACTTAAGACATGTATTAAATTCTTGTTTACGCCTAAATTAAATGGATAAATCAATCAGGTGATGAATCTCTTTATTAATAGACTGATTGTTTTTTCATCAATTGAAAAGACTCAAGCTAGTTTGAAAAAGGACAGCATTTAAGGTTTTTTCCAGCAAAATATGTATTTTTGAGAAAATAAAAACTAAAACTTTCATCAAACTCCTCCATTTATGTCTAGCCCATATACAAGTACAAACAAAGTCACACATTTATTCTAGATTTATTTAAGGAAGGTACAAAAAAGCAATATAAACTACTGATACACAAACATACACTCTAGATCATCATTTTTCAGAGTAAAAAGTACATCATAAAACTTACAAAATGAAACACAACCATTCATATGCAAATAAAGACCATTACAAAAACTATAACAAGTAGGGCATGTTGGCCATCCATAACTGAATTGACTATGACATTTAATTATATACATGTATATAAAATTGTTCACATACAGTACATACTTAAAAAGTAAAATGCTTACAACAATGGAAACCAATGTAAACATGATAGGCAAGTCAACTTATCAACAGGCTGTGAAAAACAGTTATCTATTTATTTGTAATTGTATGTAAAAACAAAGTTTCTATTTTGATAAAGATGTCAGAAAACCTAGGAACATGAAAATAATTATCGCTGCCAATTTTGAGGGTTTCATAATACATTTACCTTTTAAACAATCATAATAATAATTGGGTTTCATAATACATTTACCTTTTAAACAATCATAATAATAATCAAAATGTAACAATCATAATTACAATCAATAATAACATGTGATGATGCACTTATTTTAATTGCTAAATAGTATCTTCCCCATCATGTTTTGTTGCTGTGCTGTAACCAGGCTCCTCTATTGATTTCCTGGGCCTAAAATACAAGGATTGTTGTTTTTTTATGTTGAAAAGTTGTTTAAATATTATTTTAGTTTAAATACCCTAGTTTTTGAAATCTTTAACTGCTCATTTCTGAGAGTCATTCTGCATTTTGATATACATATTGATTGTGGAATTTAAATAGTATTTGTTTAAATTACAAGTAATTTAATAATTTTCTAATAATAAATAGAGCTTTGTCACAGACACCCCCACATGCCGCATTGACACAGAATATTTTGCATGTTGTCTTCACAAAAATAGCGGACACCATGCTCAATGTTTAAATCGCACTAAGTGACCCCGTGACCTGGTTTTTGACCCTGCATGGCCCATGTGCGAACTTGACTTACACATTATCTAGATACAACTTCTGACCAAGTGTGGTGAAGATCGGATGAAAACTACTTGAATTAGAGAGCAGACACCATGCCGAATGTGTAAAACGTACTAAGTGACCCAGTGACCTAGTTTTTGACCCGGCATGACCCATATTCAAACTTGACCTCTACACATCATCTAGATACAACTTCTGAGCAATTTTGGTGAAGATCAGATGAAAACTACTCGAATTAAAGAGCAGATACCTTGCTCAATGTTTTAAACGCACTAAGTGACCCCGTGACCTTGTTTTTGACCTGCCATGACCCATGTTGGAACTTGGCCTAGATATCATCTAGATACAACTTCTGACCAAGTTTGGTGAAGCTCTGATGAAAACTACTTGAATTAGAGAGCGGAAAACATACAGAATGTTCAAAACGTCTTAAGTGACCCCGTGACCTAGTTTTTGACCCGGCAAGGCCCATGTTCGAACTTGGCCTAGTCATCATCTATATACAACTTCTGACCAAGTTTGGTGAAGATCGGATGAAAACTACTTGAATAAGAGAGCGGACATGGACCGACCGACAGACCAACCGACAAGCTCACTCCTATATACCCCCTTAAACTTCGTTTAGTCGGGGTATAAAAGCAAGCAGTCTGTATTCACTCTAGAAATATGGATTTCCTTTGTGTCTTTCAAATTTCATCCTCGCAAAGTACATAGACTTTAAAACTACAAAAAAAAACCACAATCTTTTTGAACGTCTAAATTGTCACCATATCTTTAATAAGACTCCCCTGTCTTACAACACCTAATATCAACTAAATGTATGTTTATGGGAATACATGCATATACATGGTAGAAAAAGCAGGAGTATTAATTAAGGAGAGCTGAATACTGGTTGATACCCTGTGGGACATAAAACAATGCCATCTAACTTAAACCAATCATATCTGAAAAACACTAACATATTTAAGCTTGACAACAATTTCGCTATAATTGTTTACCTTATCACAAATGACACTCTTGAATTATGTCTTATATTTATCCCAGGTTTGTTCATAAATGTTTTTTGCGACATAAATAAAAGCATACCAGTACATTTGTATATGAGTGGCATATTCTACAAATTCAGATTTTGGTATTATGCTTATGATTTTGCCAACATAACACTACATTTTTATATGAGTGGTATATCCCATAATCTGCAAATTCTGATTCTGGTATATGAATACTAATGATTTTGCCATATAGATACTTTTAAATCAATATATTCATGCATAAAGGTCAATGCCTGATTAATGTTATTAAAGCTTTACATGATCCATACATGAGGTTCCAGTCTTCAAACTAGCTAAACACTTTTTTCATAATTTATTTCATTGAATGTAAGAAGCAAATGATTTCATAATGTAACATTAATGCTTTAGCCTCAATTAATGAGCAAGAATGCATTTATGTTTTGTGATAATAAATTGAATAGTGCAAATGTAATGGAAGGTTTATTAAATAAATAATTACCCTGATATAATGTTGAAAAATGTTTTGTAATGGTTAAAGATCATATATTGTGATACTTAACAAATTAGAATTAAAAAAAAACTTTTCTACAACACAAACATCAATTAACTATAAAAATAGCAAGTACAACAATAAAAAAATATATCTAAAATATGTTTGTTCATTGCAAACATTCATATTCTTTCTGGAATGTCCTTAATTCCTTTAAAGCAGTTTCTTTGTATCACATTGTAATCAAACACTTTGAAGTAAATTGTTCTCAAGCTCTCTTATTTTTCATTAATGTAATTCCAATGCTATAATATATTGGACATAATTATAACAAGAGCTTTCACCATAGGATGACTTATGCCCCCTATATGCTTGATAGAAGTTATGAGCTTTTTTCAAAACCTAAATGCAGATTTCGAAACCTAAACGCGGACACTAAGTTCAAGGTCAAGGTCACAGGGGTCAAAGTTCGGAATGTATGGAATGAAAGGCCTTGTCCATATACACATGCATGCCAAATATGAAATTGCTATCTGAAGGGACAAAGAAGTTATGAGCATTTTTTGAAACCTAAATGCAAAGTGTGACGGACAAATGGATGGACGGACAGTCCGATCACTATATGCCCTCCTTCTAGGACATAATAATAAGAAAAGGTTTAATAAAAAAAAGCATTTTTCTTGATTTTAATCTTTGCAGGAAAAATCTAACGTCCTACCTTAGCACCATTCAGGTGTCTGTAATTATTAGCATATTTTAAATGCTATTCTAGTACAACACTTTTTTTTCAAATTATCTTTGAAACATTAACATTGCTTCAGTATTTAATGCATAATGATTATCCATAAAAAACACACAATAATTTTAATAGGTTTGTCTTATAAAAAGATTGTTAGAAAACTGAATCTGCTTAAAATAATTCCATCATATTTTACTTTGGTATTTCTTCAAATTCTACACAGAGGATTTCATGGTTTGACTTTCTTCGACATAATGTGCTTCCCCTGACCGCTTCCACTTTCTACAATAAAAATGACAGACATGGCATTTTCTAAAAGCTTTCCACATGCAGATACCACTTCTGGCTCAGTCTACCCCTATAACCAGTTGTGTCAACATAGTCAACATGTGCAGCATGGTCAACAAGAACTTAACCATTGTTAGTGTTGTGTTAACACTGCCAAATATTTAGTAAGTCCAAGTGCCAGAGTTATGTTGATATCCCCATTCATGCTTTAGTGAGTCTTACATGAACTTAACCGAAAAAAGACCAACTACATTAATGGTTTGGCAATTAATGATATTTTGTTGATTTTATGTTTACAACTCAATCTTTTCCTCATTAATACAATTAAGGACAGAGACAAAACAATAATTATTGTAAAATCCAATTAAAATCTATTAGAAATATTGTTTAACCAAAATCTGCAGTTCTACACAGTAATAATCAGTATTTTTCACAGGAAGAAAAACATAAGTAATTCACTGCTTGTAAAAGCCAGTTTGTGAAGGTGAAACATACAAGAATACATAGGACAGTAAGTTACACAACATAGACATGCCAGGTTAAGCAAATAAAATTCAAGTGCAGAACAAGGCGCTGTATTGGGCGGGTCTGTTGCATGATATCTTTGCAAGCAAACTAAGTCGTAAAAGTTCACATTCTTGGATTGGCTCAGTAAAGCAAGCATGGCATTGACTAGATATAATAATTAAAGTTAAAGTCTGATTTTTAACTGGATTTTATTTTAAACAATGATAATATCAAACAAGAGTTCCGCGGTCGGAGATGACCGCATTGAAGCCGGATTTTTGATTTAAATGACAGGAAAGTACCTTTCGTGTTTTTGTCAATGCAATACTTAAATTACTGAAATATTGTTCAAAGGTCAAAATGAAATGTAAGTACTTTTCAAGGCATGAGCAAACCTTGTGTTATGTTTTGAATGCATGCATATACATGAACAACAATAACATTTAAGGTCACAAATATGAACTTGAATTGACAATTAGGAAAGTTTCATCTCAATTTTTTATTAGCAAATTAGTAACATATTGTTTGAAGTTTCCATCAATTTCATTATCAAATGTAAGAAAATAAACTTAGATGAAATAATACTATTTATTGTTTTGCTTTCACATACCTACACAGAAATCCAGACAGCCTTATGATCACTCCAAAAGTGATCATCAAGTTTGAAGACTCTAGGTCTAAGCATACCAAAGTATTAACAACTTTAACATATTTACATCCAAGGTCACAGTGACCTCGACCTTCAAATGAATGACCTTGAAATGACCAGTGGTCATCTAAGTGTGCTTGCAAACCTTTACGTCAAGTTTGAGATTCTAGGTCCAAGCATACCAAAGTTACAACAATTTTAACATTTTAACATTTAAGTTCACAGTGACCTTGACCTTCAAATGAATGACATTGAAATGAATGACCTTGAAATGACCAGTGGTCATCTAAGTGTGCTTGCAAACCTTTACGTCAAGTTTGAGATTCTAGGTCCAAGCATACCAAAGTTATAACAATTTTAACATTTTAACATTGAAGGTCACAGTGACCTTGACCTTCAAATGAATGACATTGAAATGAGCAGTGGTGATCTTCTAGTACTTGCCAACCTTTATGTCAAGTTTGAAGACTCTAGGTACAAGCATACCAAAGTTATAACATGGAATAAGAACTTTAACATTTTTACCTACCAAAGTTATAAGAACTTTAACATTTTTACATTCAAGGTCACAGTGACCTTGACCTTAGAATGAATGACCTTGAAATGACCAGTGGTCATCTAAGTGTGCTTGCAAACCTTCATGTCAAGTTTGAAGACTCTATGTCCAAGCATACCAAAGTTATAACAATTTTAACATTTTAACATTTAAGGTCACAGTGACCTTGACCTTCAAATGAATGACATTGAAATGACCAGTGGTCATCTTCTAGTACTGGCCAATCTTTATTTCAAGTTTGAAGACTCTAGGTACAAGCATACCAAAGTTATAACATGAAATAAGAACTTTAACATTTTTACATTCAAGGTCACAGTGACCTTGACCTTCAAATGAATGACCTTGAAATGTCCAGTGGTTACTTACTAGTTCTGGCCAACCTTCATGTCAAGTTTCAAGACTCTAGGTCCAAGCATACCAAAGTTATAACAACTTTAACATTTTTACATTCAAGGTCACAGTGACCTTGACCTTCAAATGAATGACCTTGAAATGTCCAGTGGTTACTTACTAGTTCTGGCCAACCTTCATGTCAAGTTTCAAGACTCTAGGTCCAAGCATACCAAAGTTATAACAACTTTAACATTTTTATATTGAAGGTCACAGTGACCTTCACCTTCAAATGAATGACCTTGAAATGACCAGTGGTCATCTGTTAATCCTGGCCAACCTTCATGTCAAGTTTGAAGACTCTAGGTCCAAGCATACCAAAGTTATACCATGAAATAAGAACTTTAACATTTTTACATTCAAGGTCACAGTGACCTTGACCTTCAAATGAATGACCTTGAAATGACCAGTGGTTACTAACTAGTTATGGCCAACCTTCATGTCAAGTTTCAAGACTCTAGGTCCAAGCATACCAAAGTTATAACAACTTTAACATTTTTTATATTGAAGGTCACAGTGACCTTGACCTTCAAATGAATGACCTTGAAATGACCAGTGGTCATCTGTTAATCCTGGCCAACCTTCATGTCAAGTTTGAAGACTCTAGGTCCAAGCATACCAAAGTTATACCATGAAATAAGAACTTTAACATTTTCGAGCACGCCGCCACCCCGCCCGCCCGCCCGCCCCCCCGCCCGCCCGACAACATCAATCTATAAGCCGAGATTTTTTCGAAAAAAATCCGGCTAAAAACATCACATCAAATGATTTGGTAAACTACTTAATCAAAACATGAGCATTAAATTTGATTTTTTTTAAGACCCAAAATAAACTACGCCCTTGAAAGAATTTCTCCCACCACTGACAGTCACCAAAATATTGTAATTCTCCTCTGATGCTACATCATGTGATTATAATAATTATTGAGTCTTGTATTTATTGTAGACTAAATAATGAAAAGTTGATTGCAATTCCCTTACTGGATGATGAATTTCTATAATACAAACTGATAACAATAAACAATGCTTCCTGAATAAGTGAAAAATGGTTGATATGAAGTAAATTAGATGATTTAAATTTCTTGTAAAAAGTGTAATTTAATTTGTACCAATATTTTATATTTTGCAGTTAGGTTTCATCACAGTTAACACACTTGTTCACCTTCATGATCTACTGATATGCTTATCCTTGCCTTAGCACAACTAAAACTAAGAGTGAACTGATGATAATGAGGTAGGAAACATGCACAGTTCCCCTTTCTTGACTGTCCATAGGTATCAAAACTAAACAGATATCAAGGGTTGTATTTGCTTCATAATCATTCAGCATTACCATTCAATTCTGTTCAAGAAGTATAGTATAGGTACTGAAAGATTTAACTCTTTCAGTGAGGGAACCGAATTTAGAAGGCCTTTGCAAACAGTTTGGATCCAGATGAGACGCCACAAAACGTGGCGTCTCATCTGGATCCAAACTGTTTGCTACTCTGATAGTATTCTTTGAAAAAAAATCGAAGAAAATGCTAATTTTAGAAATTCTGCAGACGACATTTTAGCAGACGACAAATTTCCCAGCATGCAAAGGGTTAACTTAGTACTAATAGTTACCAAATAAACATCGCATGATTGATGAAATATCCAAATTAAGTCAAACCACTCTTATACAAAGGGGTCAAGAGACTTAATTTCTATTTTATTTGGAGATGTTTAACATCATTTCATGCAAATGATGGCACCAAAGTCAAGAACACATTGTAATTAAGGTTCTTGAATTCAAAATTCACTGTGACTCCATCACACATCAAGTTTACTCCTCAATTCTGTTTTCTTTGCATAAGGTATACAGATTGAGTTTTGTAATCATCGAGTAAGTCCAGCAATAGAATTGGGTATTAATGCAAATACAACCCTTACCTGTCGCTCTTTAATCTATCCCACTTGACACTTACTGCTGTCTCCTCTTGCGCACTGCCAGACAGGCCACTATGACGGCTATTGCAACCACGACAACCACCGCAACTACCACGCCAACAATCAGGCCAACGCCAGCGTCTTCAGCATCATCAACTGTGGAACAAGAGGAAAAATGGATTCATCAAAATGATAGAAAGATAGGAAAAGCAAATGATAGCAGAATTCTAATAGTGCCTGAGTGTAACATTCAAGTATGTTATGTGCATATTGTGAAATTTAGAATGTAACAAGAGATGTGTTTGTCAGTAACACAATGCTCCCTTCTGCGCTGCTTTGAAGCCATATATTTGACTTTTGACCTTGAAGGATAACCTTGACCTTTCATCACTAAAAATGTGCAGTTCCATGAGATACACATGCATGCCAAACATCAAGTTGCAATCTGAAGCGACATAGAAGTTATGAGCATTTTTCGAAACCTAAATGTGAAACCTAAATGCAAAGTGTGACGTAAAGACAGACAGACGGACGGACTCACTATATGCCCTCCTGTGAGGGCATAAAAATATCTTTGTGAGATTTATCCTCATATATCTCAGTGTGCAGGTATACCTTTCTAAAATGTTAAAACTAATCCAAAATTAACTATTTTTAAAATTGAAAATATGCCTAACTAAGTTTAGCATAAAAAGTTCAGAATATTATATCCTTTTAACAAGCTAATATCTTTAAATAATTTTTGCAGTCATTTTCTTTGATTAATAAAGTATATGTAGAAATACATTTAGGACAAAATGTCGCATTAAAGTATAAATACTCAGAGTAATATTAAAGGGACCTTTTCACGTTTTGGTATAAATTGACAAAATTAAACAAAATGTTTCAGATTCGCAAGTTTTTGTTCTAGTTATAATATTTAAGAGGAAACAGTAATACTGAATATTTACCATGCTCTAAAATAACCATTATATGCATGTTTTGACGATTTAATAACCTGAAAATTATAAAGGGTTGCAAAGCGAAACAATTGAATAATTTGGAGATTTCTGTTGTTTTCGTAATATTTTGTGATACTAAGAGGATTGATGATATAAAGTATAAAACACATCACTTATTGTATGAGCCTGGATGGCCAAGTGGTCTAAGCGTTAGATATTTATACTCCAAGGATCAGTGGTTAGAGCCCAGTTGAGGGTTACTTTTTGTTCTTTTTAAATTTTATTCTTGTTTTTTTTTAAATGGAGCTCTTTAGATCCAATGTTTACATTTATCAATATAAAGCATAACAAACTTCAATACATGCAAAAATCTGTGAAAAGGTCCTTTTAACAATAATTTGAATGACAATTTGAAGAAGAAGGTAAAGATGCCAACAACCTACCGTGACAGACCGCATCTACAGCTGGGGACCATGCCTGGGTCTCATTGGAGGTTTCTACACATGTGTAAATAGCCGTTCCCTGCAGCTTACCAACTCTGCAGTCGATTATCTCTGTCGTGGTTCCCAGCTTGTAATCATAGTTTGTCTTCTTGGACCGAGGCACGTCAAGTATGCCACATGACCTCACTGCAGGTAGTAAAGCAAAAGATGTCAAGAACAGAACAAAATTTAACAAGAGCTGTCCCAAGATGTCTGCTCGACCACACTCCTAGTTTGATAGCATTTCATGTACCTTTTATATATCTCCTTATATAATTACCACAGGGAAATATTTGAAACCGAAAATCTGTGGTTGTAAGAAGGTATATGTTAACTAAAGATGAAGATTTATAAAATTGAAACAACAAATTTGACTATGATTTACTAATTAGATTTTTTGTTTTTAGCTCACCTGATTGCTCAGGTGAGCTTTTGTGACCGGTCTTTGTCCGTCGTATGTCCGTCCGTCAGTTAACATTTGTTCGTAAACACTCTAGAGGCCACATATATTGTCCGATCTTCATGAAACTTAGTCAGAAGCTTTGTCCCAATCAAATCTCGGTCAAGTTTGAAACTGGGTCATGCCGGGTCAAAAACTAGGTCACTAGGTCAAAAATGAAAAAACTTGTAAACACTGTAGAAGTCACATTTCATGCCCAATCTTCATGTAACATTGTCAAAATGTTTGTCTTAATGATATGTTGGTTGAGTTCAAAAGTGGTTCTGGTCCATTAAAAACATGGCTGCCAGTGGGCGGGGCAGTTTTCCTTATTTGACTATAAAGAAACCTTGTAAACACTCTTGAAGTCACAATTTTTGCCCAATCATCATGAAAGTTGGTCAAAACATTAGTTTTATTGATTTCTTGGACAAGTTCGAAAATGGTCCAGATCAGTGAAAAAACATGGCCCCCAGTGGGTGGGGCATTTTTCTCTATATGTATATAGTGAAAACATGTGCTCACTCTAGAAGTCACATTTTTGGCCCAATGTTCATGAAATTTGGTCAGATTATTTGTTTCCTCTTTCCTAGATACGCGAGTTAAGTTTGAAAATGGTTCCGGTCTGTTGAAAAACATGGTAGCCAGGGGGACGTGGCAGTTTTCCTAATATTTATATAGTAAAAAGGCTTGCAAACAATCATGAATTAAGGTCATGTAACATGTGAGACAACTCTTCTAAATATTGCCTTTAAGTTTACAGTAGTTACTCCCCTTTGATTATTAATGTTTTCATAAAAATACAGTATACCATAGCGGTGTTTCATTTATGTGTTAATTTTTATTCGAGGTTGGATGTTTTTATGCCCCCTTTCAAAGAAAAGGTGGCATATAGTGATCGGACTGTCCGTCTGTCTGTCTGTCTGTCCGTCTTTCCGTCACACTTTTCATTTAGGTTTCAAAAATGCTCATAACTTCTATGTCCCTTGAGATATAACCTTCATATTTGGTATGCATGTGTATATGGAAAAGGCCTTTCCATATGCGCACAATTTTTAACCCCTGTGACCTTGACCTTGAACTTAGGGTTCGCGTTTAGGTTTCGAAATCTGTGTTTAGGTTTCCAAAAATGCTCATAACTTCTATGTACCTTGAGATATAACCTTCATATTTGGTATGCATGTGTATATGGACAAGGCCTTTCCATAAGCACACAATTTTTTACCCCTGTGATCTTGACGTTAGCTTAGGTTCCATGTTTTGGTTTCGAAATCTGTGTTTAGGTTTCAAAAAATGCTCATAACTTCTATGTCCCTTGAGATATAACCTTCATATTTGGTATGCATGTGTATATGGACAAGGCCTTTCCATACACACACAATTTTTTACCCCTGTGACCTTGACCTTGAACTAAGGGTCCGCATTAAGGTTTCGAAATCTGCGTTTAGGTTTCGAAAAATGCTCATAACTTCTACGTCCCTTGAGATATAACCTTCATATTTGGTATGCATGTGTATATGGACAAGGCCTTTCCATACGCATACAATTTTTTACCCCTGTGACCTTTACCTTGAAGTTAGGGTCCGCATTTAGGTTTCAAAATCTGCATTTAGGTTTCGAAAAATGCTATAACTTCTATCAAAGCGTTTATAGGGGGCATATGTCATCCTATGGTGACAGCTCTTGTTTTTAGCTTTTGTGACTGGTCTTTGTCCGTCGTCCGTCAGTCCACATTTGTTCATAAACACTCTAAAGGCCACATTTATTGTCCCATCTTCATGAAACATGGTAAGAAGATTTGTCCCAATGATATCTTGATCGAGTTTGAAACTGGGTCATGCTGGGTCAAAAACTAGGTCACTAGGTCAAAAAAAAAGAAAAAACTTGTTAACACTGTAGAAGTCACATTTAATGCTCAATATTCATGTAACTTTGTCTATATGTCTTTCTTAATGATATGTTGGTTGAGTTCAAAAGTGGTTACGGTCCATTGAAAAACCTCCTTATATGGCTATAGAGAAACCTTGTAAACACTATAGAAGTCACAATTTTTGCCCAATCATCATGAGAGTTAATCAATACATTGGTTTTATTGATATGTCGGACGAGTTCGAAAATGGTCCAGATCAGTGAAAAAACATGGCCGCCAAGGGGCGGGGCATTTTTCTCTAAATGTATATAGTGAAAACATGTGAACACTCTAGAAGTCACATTTTTTGCCCAATTTTCATGAAATTTGGTCAGAACATTTGTTTCCTTGATACAAGAGTTGAGTTGAAAAATGGTTCCGGTCAGTTGAATAACATGGCTGCCAGGGGGGGGGGGAGTTTTCTTATATTTATATAGTAAAAAAAAGCTTGTGAACACACTAGAAGTCACATTTTTTGCCCAATCATCATGAAACTTGGTGAATAGATTTGTTTTATGTACAGTCAAAACTGACCTAACGGCCACCTGAATTAACCGATCACCTGCAGACAACGGTCAGTCTGGAATCCCCCGACGAAAAACACTCTATATTACACCTGAATTTAACTGCCACCTGTCCATAACGGCCAACGGCCACTATATTCAACTCCAAAATTCAAATTTGAACTGAAATCAACGGTCACGCGTCAATCGTCTCGAGTCGCGAAAATTTAAAACACTGCACATCATTTGTCCGTCTATTTTGCGGTTAAAGCGTTTGATAGCGGTAATTGCCTTTGATATTATAAAAGCGGCCCGCTGCGTGTAAACAAATAATAAGGTGTTGAGAAGGTTTGTTTTCCCGGGATAATTGTGGGGGTTTCTTCAACAGAAAATATGTCAGAGTTTTTGACAGAGTTTAAAGTAATAATCGCTTATTAAATGACCTAATTAAATGACCGCTAGTTAGTACATTGTACTTACAATATTGAGTATTGATTTTAAAATAATATTTTCGGATCATTCTTTAAAAGAGCTTTCTAGCCTTCACAACACTTTTAAAAGCCATCGGAATAATAAATCACGGAATAACAATGAGTGGTGAACGTAAGTTCCTCACATTAGAGGAGCAAGTCAAGTGTTTGAAACTGTTTGAATCTGGAAAAAGTTTGCGTGTAATAGCAAGTGAGCTCTGTGTTGGATGTACGCAAGTGCAGAGTGTGCTTAAGCATAAGCGAGTAATTATATAGGAGTATGAATCGAATGCAAATGTGAGTTTGAAGCGTTGTATTTTGTATGAGGTTGTTGAATTAAAATGCTTTTTGTGTGATGTTTGCGTACGAATAAATTTTAACAAACTTTTTGCGTCTTTTTCTTATTAGAACAGTACAATATCACCGTACTGTCGGTTTATGAAACCAAATCAGCTTTTTAGACTTGTATGGACGTCGACGTCAACGGCACGTGAAAAGTTTTATTTATTGAATGATCAAGATGCATGAGTAAACAATTATACTAGCGTTGATAAAGTCATTGCTTTAGTTTAATAACAATATGAAATTAAATCAATCTATAAGATATTATTCTGTATTTTTCAATGTACGTAAATTCTGTTATTATGCTTAGTTAACGGCAATGAGCATTTGTTTAACACCGTATGCAAACGACTGGGTGGGGTAACGACGTAGCAATACTACCAACTGACAAACCATCTTAAAATTGTGATCCGAATTCAACGGTCACCTGTGGACAATGGTCACTTTGGTCATTTCCCTTGACTGACCGCTGAATTCAGGTTTGACTGTATATCACAGATGAGTTTGCAAATGGTCTCAATGGGTCAATAAACATGGCTGCCAGGGGAGTGGGGCAGTTTTCCTTATGTGACTATATAGAGAGAAACCTTGTGATAGAACACTATAGATGTCACATTTTTTGCCTTATCATTGTGAAACTTAGTCAATACATTGGTTTTATTGATTTCTTGGACAAGTTGGAAAATGGCTTAGATCGGTGAATAACATTTTAGCTCACCTGATTGCTCAGGTGAGGTTTTAGGATTGGTCTTTGTCCGCTGTCAGTCCATCCACATTTGGTTTGTTAACACTAGCATTCACATTTCTCAAGCATTCTTTATCAAAGTTGCTGAAAGATCTCAGTCAAGTTTGATGATGAGCAAAATCACATAATTAATTCCATAATTATTGCCCTTAGATTGTCAAAATTTTCATTATATTATACAAAATCCTTGTAAGCAAAGTTTGATGTTTGGTAAGGGGGGTCAACTCAAAATATAGGTCACCATTTCAAATCTTACAAAAACAAAAATACTCCCTACGCCAGAGTTTTGGTTCAATAATGATAAAACTTGACCAGGATGTTTGTCTTGTCAATATCTAGGTTATGTTTGACATTAGGTAAAGATTGAATGAACAGACTCCTCTCAGGTGAGCGAACTAGGGCCATCTTGGCCCTCTTGTTTATAGTTATGGGCTTTCGTCTGTCAACTTGCATAATGATCTTCAAAACATGTGTGAATATAAGTAATAATTACAGAGATATGTAGTTGTTTCACGCAAACCTTTACCTTCACTTCATATTTCATGCAAACCTTAACCTGACTTTCATAAGTACAACAGGGGGCATAATCCTGCGAAAATAGACTGATCACAGTTTAAGTCTTTTAGTGCTGGAACCGAATTTTAAAGGCCTTTGCAAACAGTTTGGATTCAGATGAGACGCCACAGAACGTGGCGTCGCATCAGGATCCAAACTGTTTGCTATTCTGATAGTATTCTTTGAAAAAAATTGAAGAAAATGCTAATTTAAGAAATTCAGCAGCACATTTTAGCAGACGATAAATTTCCCAGCATGCAAAGGGTTAAGTCTTGTTATTTGAATGTTCATGAGGACCCCGAACACATATAAAAATTGTTAATTCAATATCTGTTCTACATACTAAGTATATAGATATGGCATAGTAGCACACTAATGTTCACAAGAATTGTGTACGTACAAAAAGAGCCATAATTCTGCTATATTGCAGGTCAGAGTTATGGAACTTGGTCTGAGACCTCAAGCAATCACCCGAACTCATGTATGAAATAACATACTAATACCTGTAGAATAAACAGTGTTAATGGAGATTGTAAGCTTACGCAGTCAAAGATGCTGACATTTTGGTGAGAACTATAGCTTAGATTAATTGGTGAGTAATCAATACCAAAATAATAAATATCTTTTTCATAGTCTATTGACATTATACCTAACAAAACAATTTTGTTCTTCCATACTCATTAGGTAACAGCAAAATCATAGTTCCAATTATTTGTTTGAGTGTGCAGTACCTTTGAAAAAAGTCTAAAAGCATGAACAACATCAATTAATTGTAAAAAATATCATTTTAAAGACTGTTAGATTGTAACATAATGTCAGCTTAATGTCTTCAAATATGTGTACCAAACTCAACAGAGTTGAATTTAATAGGCATCTGGACCACAAACAACAGCTTTTTAAAGGCAAAAACTTACTATTATGTAATATTATACACATACATTAAATGATTGAAGACATTATATTAAGGATGATTACCTACACAGTATCGTGCCTTTGCCAATATTCATCCATACATGGTTAGCCTTTGTTAATATTGCAAGTAGAAAATAACAAGAAATATCTTTTTAAAAGATATACAGCGTTGATTGTGGTTGGAGTTTATGAAAGGTAAAGAGTTCAATGAATGAGATCAAGGATAGCGAATGTCTTTTTCAGTGCAGTTCTTAGCTGCATCACACGCTGTACGGGATGTTACGCGGAGTTTTTGCGGCTTATTTTACATTATTACATATTGCTGGTCATAAACCTATAGATACAAAACAGAAAACCAAAAGAATAATGGAAGTGAAATTAAAACATATGAGTCAACCGGCCACACGCGAAGTATCTGTACATATTTTAAATATTTATACGCCCGTTCTTCGAACAAACCTGTTTTAGTGGTTTGTCGGGCATTGCTATTTGATTCGAGTATTAACAGTATCAAGAATCATTGCGCTCATGCTTAATACATTAGTCAATATGGTGGAATATTTCTTGTTAAATTAATTAAAAATTATATTTCACATGGTATTGTAGTATTGTAAAGAAAATTCCAGTTCACCTAGTTCACGCTATAGTGTCTTTATTATATAACGATTATTTAACTGGCCGCGAACTCCGGTCAGCACATAAGGTAGTCGTGAAGACGCAGCGATGACCTGTATATAAACTCTGACATTCACACACACTAACCGCGAACTGACGAAGGTGTAGAATCTACGCACAAATTGTATTGATGTGAAGAGTTGAGTGTAAAACTGTTCTATCTATTATGCCTTTTCATAAGAGATAAAATTGTTTCATGCTGAACATGCAGTAAAATAGTGTTAAAAAGACGCTGCCATGTTTCCAATATTCTGGTGGTATTCTCAAATCAGCCAATGGACTAAAAGAAGTGTATTAATTCGTGGGTAGCCACGGGCATTTTTATGAATGTAACCTAAAGGTCACCTAAGGTCAAAAGTGACGTTAAACAGCTACGCCAAAAAACCAAAAAACATTTGGCTTACCTGGTTGCAAGTTGTTGTGCAGGGCAGCATATCGTTCTGCTGCTTGAATGCTGCTCCTGGCTATAGCCTCGGATCCAGTGTGCCTGCCAAGGTCAAGGTCAAAGATGTGTTCACATAGAAAAACTGTACTTAGTTGTTCACAAATAATGGCAAGGTCAAAGATTAACCATCATTATTTGTTTCGTTAGTTGTTTCCAGCAAGAGGTCTATGGTCTAAAGTATGATTTTGATTACTATGCTTGTTTCACAATTTCTTAGCTGCTTAGAATTATAAAATAATAAAGTATATAAAGAACAAGATGTGTTTGTGAAACACTATGCCCCCCATATATCTGACCTTTGACCTTGAAGGATGACCTTGACCTTTCACCACTTAAAATGTACAGCTCCATGAGATACACATGCATGCCAAATATCAAGTTGCTATCTTCAATATTGCAAAAGTTATGGCCAATGTGAAAGTTTGACACAAACAAACCAATAAACAGACAGGGCAAAAACAATATGTCCCCCAGTATAGGAACAAATACATGTTTTGGACAATCTGGGACAATATGGGACGTAAAGAAATTAGAATGTATGCCTGTGGATATTATTAATATTAAAATAAAAAAAGAACTTTAGCCAAACAAAATTTCCTTGAGACCATTTTAGCCTTGCTCTGGGAAAACAGGGCTTAATGCATGTGTGCAGTCAGCACAGGCTAATCAGGTATGACACTTTCCGCGTGTATGGTCTTATTCGTGTGATGTAAGTCTTTTCTTAGCAAACATCCAGTTAAGACGAGTGTTGTCTCTGATTTACCTTTGCACACTTTACAGCTTAATCTGGGATGACACTTGAAGCACATTTATTTAACCCTGATTTCCCAACATGCCACTCATTTTAATTCCAGTACCTGTAGTCATATATGCACTCCTGGTTCTGTTTGCAGAAGTTTGGAGTGTCATCTTTCAGAGGGGCTGGCTCAACATTGACTGGTCCCAGCAGGGAGTGGTTGGCAGGCAAGAGGGTCTGGAACAGGCTACCATTGTCCTGCACAGCCCCTTGAAGAATAGAACATACATGCTTGTAAATGAAGGGTGTTGGTGTGTTACAAAATATGTCCAGGGCTTATTGAAGACTAATCTTCAAAGTCATTTCTTACATATGTTTATTTCAGATTAAAATAAAAAATATTTCATTTGTTAATAAAATTATAACAAACAATAAATGTATGTTAGGTAATTTTTGGCCGGTTGGCCTAATAACATTTTTAAGTGTTATATATTTTGCACTGATTTATACAGAGTGTTATAGTTTAAGAATATAAAGGAGATTTGTTGGTTTTTGTAAATCATCAATTTTGAGTGATGAGAGGAAATGGACCACTTGCAAAAAAAAAGTATTTTTTTCTATGATTATGAGATGATAAAAAATCAATTATTTATCTAAAGACACAAATGTTACCAGTATCCGTTTCCACTATTGGTTGACATATAAAAGGGCTCAATCTAAATAATTCAAACAGTAGATTACCAATTTTAAATCGATGATTTTTCCATCACAACCACAGAAAAGTGTACCAGTATAATGCATGTCCTGATTTAATAATTTCAACAAAAACAAGAGCTAGGCGGTCGGAGACAGATGCCCCCCAAATAGGGCCTTGACACAGGATTTTTTTTGCAACAATACTGATCATAAGACTTAATCTTATCATATTAGTGTGACTTAACCACTAAAATAAGTTTTTAGTTGACACAGAATTATTCACTTCTGTTAAATCATCATTATTAGTTAACGAGTTATTGGTCGCAAACGATTTCACTCTTAGTGTGACAGTGACCTTGACCTTTAATATAGTGACCCAAATTTCAAAAGGGGCCATCTACTGTCAAACACCAATGCACATGGGAAGTATCAAGCCAATTGGTCTCTGCATTAAAAAGTTATTGATTGGAAACAATTTTCATTCTTAGTGTGACAGTGACCTTGACCTGGTGACCCAAATGTCAATATGGGTCATCTACTAACAAAGACCAATGCATATGGGAAGTATGAAGCCAATTGGTCAATCCGTTCACAAGTTATTGATCGGAAACAAACTGGTCTAATGACAGACCGACCAACTGACATCCACCATAACAATATACCCTCTCTTCTTCGAAGGGGGCATAAAAAAAACAGTCAATAGCTTGAAAACTCAAGTACAGTTCTTACATGCAAGCTGGAATTTGTTGTACTCATCTGATGCACGGTGATTATACATCATGTTCATTTCTGTTCCATTTGGCAAGAGCATGTGTCCAGAAAGAGTCCCAAACAGACCCGAGACATTATTCTGTAAGGCAAGAGCATGTGTCCAGAAAGAGTCCCAAACAGACCTGAGACATTATTCTGTAAGGCAAGAGCATGTGTCCAGAAAGAGTCCCAAACAGACCCGAGACATTATTCTGTAAGGCAAGAGCAATATCAGTTGCTTGGAAAACAATTTATTGTTGAATCTATTTTACAAACATTTAGCGAATAAAATTGCACTGTAGAGGGCATCAACATGTTTACTCAATTTACCCTTTTGCAAATGCAATCTCTCGATTAATTGAATAATTTGGTTTGCCCAAATTCGAACTGAGCATTTATTAGAGAATATGCAATATCTAAAATATCTGCACTTATGACATAGGTAATGACATCTCAAGACTAATTAGAGCTTGTCACAGTATACAAAATAAATATCTCCATAATCACTGATCAAAATATCAAGACAGTTTGTTATAATCATGTTTCAGAAAGTTGGGGAAACAAAGTTCTACATTTTTTCAATTTTGGAAAATCAAAATTTCACATGCATAATGTGGTATCATAAATAACTTTAAGTTTGTATTAAATGCTGGCCCTAATTAGAAAGATTGTGATATTTTGTTGTTTTTTATAGAAGACAGACACTAAGACAGATAGATGGAAAATTGTCTAAATGGTGATTCCTAACCCCCTCTATCTCGTTTGGGAAAATTGATGCACCCAAATTTTTGTATTACACAAAAAAAGATGTAAACTCAATAAAAATGCATATAGAATACCACTTTCTGTAAATCATAAAAAGAAATGCTTCCATTAACAGTAATACATAAAAAGTGGCCCACAAACAATTGAACTCACATAACATCGCATTTTTGTTAAAATGGCACCTACTGAAAGGTGGCTACAGTGATTTTTCTTTCACTGTTTGTGTCCTACCATTGTGCAAACTTATAACCAGCACAAATATTTATAGTTTTTAACATCTTGCCACTTTGTAGGTAAATGTTCATCCATATGAGTAGGAATATTTATGCGTTATATCTTTATTTAAAATATATGAGCCATGCTCTGTGAAAAGGGGGTTTAATTCATGTGCGTATAGTGTCCTCCTAGAATAGCCTGTGCAGTCCGCACAGGATTATCAGGGACAATGCTTTCAGCTTTTATGATATTTTTTTCTGTTTAAAGAAAGACTCTTCTTAGCAAAAATCCAGTTTTTGCGGAAAGTGTTGTCCCTGATTAGCCTGTGCAGACATCACAGGATAATCTGGGACGACACTTTAAGCCCATGCAAGAAACCCCTTTTCACAGAGAATGGCAAGTATGTCATGTTTGTTTTAAAACATGAAAAAATAATTGTAATTTACTTAGGTTGACATAATTAGTAAAGATTACAACCTCTCTATATGAAGTGTAAATTTAAGACGCTATTAACACAAAAAATAGGTGTTAGAACGACACAAATGATACAAATTTTCGGTGGTATATGTCTAATGATGGAACTGATATCATCCATAAGTACGGTAGTGAACGCCTGTCAATTCAGACCCAAAGCTTGTATTGATAAAGAGCTGTCCCTTTCCGTTTTGCCAGATTGAGTATAACGTCAATGAAAATATTCAGTTTTTTTTTTTAAATAAAAGGCATTATGTGAATATAAGACCTCAGGAATGTGTCTTGGATTTAACTTTTCTGAAATTAGAACCCCACCAATTGCAGAAATTCAACAGTAAAATAGAGACTAAATGTTAAAATCTACAAAACAGTTTTTATCTTTAAAAATTTGGGATCTAGTCTGCAACCAAATGATGAATGTGAAGCCCTTATATAGTCTGTACCCAAATGATGTTTGTGAAGTCCTTATAATTAGACTGCAACCAAATGATGATTGTGAAGCCCTTATGTAATCTGCAACCAAATGATGATTGTGAAGCCCTTATGTAGTCTGCAACCAAATGATTATTGTGAAGGCATTATACAGTATGCAACCATATGATGATTGTGCAGCCCTTATGTAGTCTGCAACCAAATGATGATTGTGAAGCCCTTATGTAGTCTGCAACCAAATGATGATTGTGAAGCCCTTATGTAGTCTGCAACCAAATGATGATTGTGAAGCCCTTATGTAGTCTGCAACCAAATGATGATTGTGAAGCCCTTATGATGTATGCAACCAAATCATGATTGTGAAGCCCTTATTTAGTCTGCAACCAAATCATGATTGTGAAGCCCTTATTTAGTTTGCAACCAAATCATGATTGTGAAGCCCTTATGTAGTATGCAACCAAATCATGATTGTGAAGCCCTTATGTAGTCTGCAACCAAATCATGATTGTGAAGCCCTTATGCAGAGTGCAACCAAATGATGATTGTGAAGCCCTTATGTAGTCTGCAACCAAATGATGATTGTGAAGCCCTTATGTAGTCTGCAACCAAATGATGATTATGAAGCCCTTATGTAGACTGCCACCAAATGATGATTGTGAAGCCCTTATGTAGTCTTCAACCAAATGATGATTGTGAAGCCCTTATGTAGTCTGCAACCAAATGATGATTGTGACGCCCTTATGTAGTCTGCAACCAAATGATGATAATGAAGCCCTTATGTAGACTGCAACCAAATGATGATTGTGAAGCCCTTATATAGTCTGCAACCAAAAGATGATAGTGAAGCCCTTATGCAGTCTGCAACCAAATGATGATTGTGAAGCCCTTATGTAGTCTGCAACCAAATGATGATTGTGAAGCCCTTATTTCGTCTGCAACCAAATGATGATTGTGAAGCCCTTATTTAGTCTGCAACCAAATCATGATTGTGAAGCCCTTATTTAGTATGCAACCAAATCATGATTGTGAAGCCCTTATTTAGTCTGCAACCAACTGATGAATGTTAAGCCTTTATGCAGTCTCCAACCTAATGATGATTGTGAAGCCCTTATGTAGTCTGCAATCAAATGGTGACTGTGAAGCCCTTATATAGTCTGCAACCAAATGATGATTGTGAAGCCATTATGAAGTCTCCATCCAAATGATGATTGTGAAGCCCTTATGTAGTCTGCAATCAAATGGTGACTGTGAAGCCCTTATTTAGTATGCAACCAAAAGATGATTATGAAGCCCTTATGTCGACTGCAACCAAATGATGATTGTGAAGCCCTTATGTAGTCTGCAACCTAATGATGATTATGAAGCCCTTATGTAGACTGCAACCAAATGATGATTGTGAAGCCATTATGTAGTCTGCAATCAAATGGTGACTGTGAAGCCCTTATGCAGTCTCCAACCAAATGATGATTGTGAAGCCCTTATGTAGTCTCCAAAAAATGATGCTTGTGAAGCCCTTATGTTGTGATTATTGTCACAATTTGTCAGACAATTGGACAAATTGGCCTGCATTAATCAAACTAGACCTGTATAGTGTATACATACAAATGCTCTGGGCACCATGAGGTCCATCTGAAGAGTGTTGGCAGTCTCTGCAATCTGGAAGCCAATACCATTGGAGAGCAGCACAGTGAAGTTGGACTGCTCATTGCGCTCATCTGTGTTCACTATGGCCACGCCTGCACAAACAAATATTGGAATGATAGTCATTTTCAATAATTGGATTTTTTTTTCTCTATTCTGATATTTTGGTATTAGATAAATATACATCTCTTGAATGAATATTCACTACTTTGTTTAAGAAACCATCCATTTCTAGTAACTCATTATATAAAAAACACATATCTCCTTTCAGAAATTGCGGCATGATTTTCACAATTAATATATTATAAAAGAAGATTTAAAGTAGTATTACCATTATTCATAAACCTAAGGGGAGATTTATAGTCAAATAACAGAACAATGAATTATTCTAACCCTTATAATCTTGCCAGAACAGTGATTTCTCATCAAACGCTTTGTACTGTCCGTTGACTCGCACGTTAAGATGCTGAGTGCTGCGGTCATAGTCAGGACCTCGTAGCTGAATCTCCACGCGGTCTGACGTCCCTTTGTCCTGGACAGCAACCCCCACGAGAGTCACCGTGTCCAAAATAGTATGACTGTCTAAAAATCAAAGGACCATAGTTTGTAGCATTGTTGGGAAAATAGCAGAGAAAGGAAATATCATGGGTTTAAAGATAAATTTGATGGTTAACCTGCTTTACTTGATTGTTGAGAAGACAACACTTACCCATAAATATGATTCCCTCTTTAGACAGAAAACATGCCTGACCATTTAAGGAATTCTTAGTTTATATAAGGTTGGGATGAATATGTGAGTAGGTAAAAGTTTATAGTTGGTTCTTACAAGTTTTGTACGTACAAAAAAATACATAATAATGACGATAAATTAGGCACAGAAAAAGTGCCTATAAAGCTATAACATTGAAATCATATGTTACAACCTCAGTGGGGTAGAAAGTGAATAGACTAACAAGGTCATTGAGAAAAATATGTGCCTTTCTTTAAAAAAAAGCATCCCATGGGATGCCACTTTCTTTGACCATATTGCATTTATAATATTCTTGAATCATTACATCAAGAATAAATGCAATAATGCTATGTACATATAGAAGAATTAAGTTGAATTTTAGTGCAGTCAATAGTCTCATGTCAACTGTAGGGATCAATGTGACCCAAAAAAGTCTTAAACAAAAATTGTCAAACAATTTTTTTTTTAAATTGGTTACATATAACGCATTTATTTTCCTCATCTTTGAACTCATTTTATGCATCTTTTCACACTCTTTTGATTGGTATTTGTACAATTTGTAAGAAGTTATGTGAAAATTTGATCATAAGTATAAGTTAGTCAGAGTAACAGAGCAAAACCCCAAAACGTTCCATTTAATTATATAGAAAAGGCACTTACTATGAAATGCATGAGCGTAATTAGACTGGTTATCAAACCGGGCCCCCTTTTTGAAGAAAGTTTGGTAAAGATTTTATGAAAACCATATGAATAAGAGAGCAGAAAATGCAAATTTAACATTTTTTTAAACAAAGGACAATAACTCTGAAAACCTGGTATGAATTTGCTGGTTATGATTTTATTTAAACTTACATTTTTAGAAAGTTAGGTAAAGATTGAATATCAACTGAATGATTTTAGAGAACAACAAAAAAGCACTTTTGTATAAAAAAGGCAATACTTGGGTTCGTCATTTAATTAGCTTGGTCTTAATTTTATGTAAAAAACATCTCCAGAAAGTTTGGTGAAGATTTATGTAAAATGTACAACTTAGAGAGCAAAGACAATGAATACACTATCTGCCAGCCCATCCATTAAGGCTGATCTTGTAAAACGTCCCAACAAGAGACAGGCGTATAACAAAAAAAAGATGAATAAAAATCCTTATCTTGAATAAGTATAGTATAATTACTATATACAAGTGTAAATATTACTTTCAGAAAATAGTTAACTGTGATAAAAAGTGACCAAGCCAGGATTTAATCAAAGTGAGAGTGAAAACAGTAAATTTTTGTCAGGTTTATGGCTTTATAGTTTATTTATTACATATGCCACTATTAAAATCTCAATTCAAATACATTTGTACATTCATGGCTCTTAAAAGATTCTGCTTTAAAGTTATAATGCAGAAAATTATTTAGGGTTTTGTCTATGGTATTTCCAACATGAATATTAAGGAAAAGGAGTATACCTGGCTTTTCTGTTTGGTACGGATTCCTATTAAAGCGCCCCTGGATTTCTGTGTTTCCACTCCTGAAGAGAACATAATCACCTGGTCCATACATACGCCTGGATACCCCACTAAATGTCATCACATGACCTTGACCATAAACACTGACTGTAAAGCAGAAATGATTACCATTTTATGACTGTTTAATTGTGTAATAGGCAAGCATTTAATTGAGCTAAATCACACCCGTCTGTTACAAACTTTAAATTAAACATCTCAAAAGGTCACTTTATTATCGCTAGCATGTTTTACAAATACAACATTAACATCTTTTGTACATGATATATAAAATAGAGAAATATAAGCATGCAATAAACAATTTAAAAGATTTCTTTAACAATGACTGCATAACAGAGACACATTTAACACAAAACAAAAATTACCAGGTATTGGTGGATTGTAGCCAGCACAGTTCTTTGTAGGCCTCTGATCCATGTAGTAATCACATGAGTTGTACCCAGTCCATAGGCAGCAATAGTAGAATGTTACCACATCTTCCAGCCAGTGTGAAAGGCTGGGAACATAAAACTTTTTCCCATAGGGAGCTGCCCCCCAATCGTGCCCTTTATCCGGCGTACTGCCCTGGAACGTGTCCTCTGCGTAGATCAGAAGTCCTGTACTGCTGTAACAGCACTGGTTGCCAGCTCCGTGACTGAAATTAAATGAGGTTTAGATATATTTTGAGTCAATTTGAGCCTTGGTCTGGGAAAACAGTTCCTAATGCATCTGCATGAAGTGTCTTTTTGCTCTTTTTGTTATTTTTTGTTTAATGGATGTTTATTCTTATCAAAAATCAAGTTTAGACAGAAAGTGCGGACTGAACACTTATTTGGGACGACACTTTTCACAAATGAAACTTCACATGGTTGTTTATAATGTTTGCAAATTTTAAGCTCTTTAGCAGAAACACTTTTTCAACCCATGACACAATGAATTGGAGCTGTAAAAAAATAAAAAATAAATATCCTGTGTCCAAAAAATACAACCAAAAGAAAAATGCACAGGTTCACATGCTTTTTTAAAATGTTTGTTAAGTTTAAGCCTCTTTTAGCAATACTTTAATGTATGCCTGGCATAATATATAATCTAATATATTGTAAAAAAGGGCCAATAATTGTGACAAAAACATCCATCACAAAAAAAAAGGTGCTTAACCATACACATTTGATAATATGTTTGTATGTTTTAATACTATTTGAGCAAGCAACACAAGTTAAAACATTGTTTTTTTAAATAAAATGGAAGTATAGCTCCAGTTGTGTCACCAAAAAAGCAAACAAAAATATGGAGATAAGGAACTTCACATGCTTTTAGTAAGTTTGTTAAGTTTCACACATAAAGCAGCAATACTTTTTAAGTTATGAACTGTACAAGCCCAGTTGCGTGGAAAACATCCAAACCAAAATATAGAGATGCCTAACAGCAAATGCTTCTTCATATGGTTGTAAAGTTATGGCTCTCTAGCAAAAATACTATTGGAGTTCCTTGTGACATAAATTGTAATTTTTCAATTAAACAAGAGCTGTGTTTGTGAAGCAAAATGCCCCCTAATGCGCTTTGAAGGTATATATTTGACCTTTGACCTTGAAGGATGACCTTGACCTTTCACCACTCAAAATGTGCAGCTCCATGAGATACACATGCATGCCAAATATCAAGTTGCTATCTTTAATATTGCAAAAGTTATGACAAAAGTTAATGTTTTGGAACAGAATGACAGACAGACAGGTCAAAAACAATATACCCCTGATCATTCGATCCGGGGGCATAAAAAGGGGTCATAACTACAGTTGTGTAAAAACACATCCAAATATGGAGGTGGGCAAGCTCAAATGCTGGTTAATATTTTCTTATAGTTTCTGCATTCTAACACCAATTCTTGTCTGCCCAATACAAATCTGACTAAAGCACAGATAGACAAGGAGAAATCTTTATCCCCCCCCCCCCCTCTAAAGATGGGGGTGCAAAAAATGATGGATTTTTCTAACAAGTTGTAAATACAAAACATTTCACAGCTCTTCCACCTACACAGGCTGCACAGCTCTCACACAGTGGACTGCTGTAGTGTGGTAGAAACAGTTGTTTGGATTCTGTGCATTCTGAAGGTTGCACCCACCGTCTGGCTGCCATCGGCCGAAATCCGAGACAGCCTGAGTCAGCGAGCAAGGGCAGTGCAGCAAGTCATCCAGCCAGCTCATGTCCTGAATACACCAGTATACAATTGGACCCTGCTCTGTGAACAGGGAGTTTAATGCATGTGCAGTTGACACAGGCTAATCAGGGATAACACTTTCTGCCTAAACTCGATTTTTGCTGTGAAGTGACTTTCTTAAAACAGAAATTATCATAAAAGCAACAAGATGTGTTTGTGAAACACAATGTCCCCCTATATGACGTTTGACTCTGAAGGATGACCTTGACCTTGTGAAGGATGACCTTGACCTTGACCTTTCACCACTCAAAATGTGCAGCTCTATGAGATACACATGCATGCCAAATATCAAGTTGCTATCTGCAATATTGCAAAAGTATTCATAAAATAAGCGATTTGGGCCACATATAGTTGACTTCTGATCTTGAAGGATGACCTTGACCTTGACCTTTCACCACTCAAAATGTGCAGCTCCATGAGATGCACATGCATGCCAAATATCAAGTTGCTATCTTCAATATTGCAAAAGTATTTATAAAATAAGCGATTTGGGCAACACATATTTGACCTCTGACCTTGAAGGATGACCTTGACCTTTCACCACTCAAAATGTGCAGCTCCATGAGATACACATGCATGCCAAATATCAAGTTGCTATCTTCAATATTGCAAAAGTATTCATAAAATGAGCGATTTCGGCCACATATATTTGACCTCTGACCTTGAAGGATGACCTTGACATTTCACCACTAAAATGTGCAGCTTCATGAGATGCACATGCATGCCAAATATGAAGTTGCTATCTTCAATATAGCAAAAGTTATTGCAAAATGTTAAAGTTGGCGCAAACAGACCAACAGACCAACAGACCAACGGACCAACAGACCAACAGACAGACAGGGCAAAAACAATATATCCCCCACTACTAATCCCTGATAAGCCATGATGCAGACTTCACAGGCTAATCTGGGATGACACTTTACACACATGCATTAAAGCGGGTATATACGATCTTGTAAAATATTTATTTATTAATATAAAATGTGTAAAAACTTATTATACATATATTTCAATATGAACTAAAATAAAAGTTAAGAAGAACATGTGTCGAAAAATGCTAAATAAGCCAGATATTTAATTCTGAAATCGAAAAAGGCTGTACAGCCGAATTCGCCAGCATGTATATCATGCATGTACGATGTGAATCTAAATTTAGTTTAACGGTTCATTTGAAATTCCTGCAGCGATATCGATTCATACGACACACAAACACTTACTAAAAAGACGAATGCATCGGTTATTGTAGGAAAATAATTACGAATTATCTTCGTCACAATCGGCTCAGGGCCCTAATTTGTATTTGCTGTATTTTATGAAATTCGTCTTAAATGTATCATTTTTCTTGCATATTGTGTGTTATTATAACATATTTGTATCAATATTTTACAATTCAGCACATATAAAAATCGTATATACCCGCTTTAAACCCCTTTTTTACAGAGCACTGCCGTATTTAATGAATTATGTTTCTTCCAGGAAAAATAAGCAGGATAGGTTTAAGGTCACTTTTTCATATTGCAGAATACATAATGTGAAGGTTGTATTGGGAGTGTATAAGAAGCTTTAATGAAATATGTGTGTGAAATAAACAGTGCACATACAATATATTACAGCACCATCAACCAAATAATAAAAATGAATCAAGGAAATAAACTACATAATCCAGTCATTCTTAAATCAGAAATCTGTCAAAAAATGTATACCTAATTTTTACAAAAATGCTGACCTTAGTTTTCACAAAACACAAATAAAAAGAGGTCCAAGATGGCCCTAAAAGGCTCACCTAAGTTCCTAAACCCTAATTATCGAAGAAATGACCTGATGATCTATGAGTGTTTGACCCAATTTGACCCAGATTCATATATGTGGCATCTGGAGTCTTAACATGTTTTACTTAATTTTTTTCTTTAGGCACTCATTTTTTGACACACCAGACCCAGATTCAAACTTCGTCTCCAAAAAAATATTGACCAAATTTCATCAAGCTTGAGTCATAAATTATTCCCTGAGTGGTAAAAAATTATTTAAGATGTGGCCAACTGTAGTTTCTTAAAGCATGTGTCCCAGATTCAAACTTGGCCTAGTGTTGTAAAGATAAACATTGTTACTATGTTTTATCAAGATTGAGTCATAAATGTAGCAATTAGAGTGATAACAAGGTTTTTCTAAGATTTGACCAGGTGACCTAGTATTTGGATGCACATGACCCAGATTCACTTTAAGTATATTCTTACAAAGTTTCCTCAAGATTTGAGAAAAATGTGACCTCTAGGGTGGCAACAAATAACATTATCAACACACACTGCACGCCGCAAGGCAACCTGTTATTAGTGAGCGTTATATTGGATTTAAAAATGGCATGATGAATGACAAAAAGTAAGAGGCCAAATAGGCTGTTTTAGGACCAATTTTTATCTTTGAAGTGTGACCATGACCTTGAGGTAGATAGAGGAGTGTTACATTCAACATATTATTTTATGCTAAATAACATTTATGCAAATGTATTTTTCAATATCTCACCTCCTACAAAAATGACCTAATCCCATTGGCTTAGAGCGGTCACATGCCCATGGAGTATTTTCCATACACCCCGAGTAATGTCCATACTACCCGAGTAATTTAGTAGTCGATTGAGATATAATTGTTACACCGTTAGTAACTAACAGTGTATGCGATATACACCCTAAGTAATTTCATACCATGTGAGAGCGAAGCAAATGTATGGCTGAGACAGAAATTTTAAAGCTGTTTTAGAGCCAAATTTGACTTTTGACCTCTAAGTGTGACCTTACCCTTCGAGATAATGCAATTATTGTTTGGCACAAAATGATAGCTCCTCATAGTTGTAAGTGTCGTAAGCATTTTTAAAAAGTCATGGTAAAAGAAACAGTTAAAGTCCAACAAAAACTGTTTTAGGGCCATGTTTGATCTTTAAACTTATTTTTTCCTTGACTTTCGAATAACAAGAGAAAAGTTTTATACAAAACTTGTTCAGAAATGATGGGATGCATTTGTGCAAAAAAAATCTAAAGCGATCAATTTATGGCAAAGTTATTGTGGAGACAGAAATATTCAAGCTGTTTTATTTCAAACTTTGAATTATGACCTTCACATGTGACTTTTCCCTTTGAAGTAAGAAGATGTGCTTTGCTCGTGACACAATCTTGTAGGAAACTTGTGCAAAGTTATTTCAAAATTAATCAATACATGGCAAAAATATTTTTAAGATAAACAATCTGACCAAGTTTTTTCGAAAAAGCATCATAATTGTGGCCTCTATTGTGGTAGCATGTTTTTGTTCGATTTTACCTGGTGAACAAGTATTTGGACACATTAAATCCAGATTCAAAGTCAGCGTAGAAAATTTAAAGATAAACATTCAAACCAATGCTCATCAAGATTAAGTCATACATTTGGCCTCAAGGGTGATTTGACCTAGTGACCTTGTTTTTTTATGCACATTGTCCAAAAGAACCTTCTGACAATTTTTTATAAAGATTGAATAATAAATAACGCCACTAGAGTGGTACGAACGTTTTTCTCGGAATTGACCTGATGACATTGTTTTTGTATGGACATGATCCTGATTAAAACAATTAAAAAATGCCTTAAAATTGATATCCCCTGCCAAATAAATTTTGTTTATGGATGGGTGTAGAACTACAAGAAAAGGTATAAGTGAAAGGTTGTGCCTGATCAATTTAGAACAAATACAGGACATTTTGAGAATCCATTTAAGTATACTATGTTAGAATTCTTACCATATCAGGCATAATGTGTGATTTTGACCTTTGTGCGTGACTTTGACCATGACCTTAGTAACCTGGATCTTATACATGTATTTGACACGCAGCTAGATAATGGAGAACAATTGTGGACAGTTATTACAGAATTCCTTGATGCATAGTAAAGGAATGAATAAATAATGAATAATTCATCAAATGTGTGACATTTGACTTCAATGTGTGACCTTGACTTTAGCCCCTAGGATTATGGGTGTTGAATGTGAAGCACCCCCAGATGATTGAGAAAAATTATGGCAAGTTTCATGGCTCTGGCTCATGTGTTAATGGAGAAAAAGCTCTAAGCTTATTTTAAAAAGCATTTTTTTCAAGATACAAAGGGCCATAACTCCGTTATTAACAGATGGTGTGCATTGCCATTTTGCATTATATTTTCATTCTACTTATATGCTTGTTTTAACATACTGCCTATGAAATGTTGCTGAAATGACAATTAACAAGAGCTGTCACCATAGGATGACTTATGCCCCCTATAAACGCTTGATAGAAGTTATGAGCTTTTTTCGAAACCTAAACGCAGATTTCGAAACCTAAACACGGACCCTAAGTTCAAGGTCAAGGTCACAGGGGTCAAAATTTGTGTGCGTATGGAAAGGCCTTGTCCATATAAACATGCATACCAAATATGAAGGTGATATCTCAAGGGACATAGAAGTTATGAGCATTTTTTGAAACCTAAACGCAGATTTTGAAACCTAAACGCGGACCCTAAGTTCAAGGTCAAGGTCACAGGGGTCAAAATTTTTTTTGCTTATGGAAAGGCCTTGTCCATATACACATGCATTCCAAATATGAAGGCTTTATCTCAAGGGACATAGAAGTTATGAGCATTTTTCAAAACCTAAACACAGATTTCAAAACCTAAACGCGGACCCTAAGTTCAAGGTCAAGGTCACAGGGGTTAAAAATGTTGTGCCTATGGAAAGGCCTTGTCCATATACACATGCATACCAAATATGAAGGCTTTATCTAAAGGGACACAGAAGTTATGAGCATTTTTCAAAACCTAAACACAGATTTTGAAACCTAAACGCTGACCCTAAGTTCAAGGTCAAGGTCACAGGGGTAAACAATTTTGAGCGTATGGAAAGGCCTTGTCCATATACATATGCATACCAAATATGAAGGTTATATCTCAAGGAACATAGAAGTTATGAGCATTTTTCGAAACCTAAACGTAAAGTGTGACGGAAAGACGGACAGACAGACAGACAGACGGACAGTCCGATTACTATATGCCCCCTTTTCCTCGAAAGGGGGCATAAAAAGGTAATGACATGTCATTCGAACCCAGAGAGTTCATACCTGTATAAGCCAATGGGTAAGTGTTTTACAATTTTCAAACAAGATGCATAATTTCAAGCCTCAACATTTAGTATTCATCCATCATACAAATTCCATTTTCTAAAATAGCTGCACAAGCAAAATAGTTTTATAACAATTTGTGTCTGTCATCTGTCAGTTTGGATTTCATAACCCAAGCAGGAGTGGATGAAGCTGGATTTTAATATTTTTTGTGCCTATGGTAATATGGTTTCAAAAAATGAGATTTTTTTCCCCTTTTGAATCTTAAATTTGTGGATCCGTTTACAAAAATCAGTGATTTTGATGTTATTATTTGTGCCAATTAATTTCAAAATCCTATAATGCAAAACAATGTAATGAGTCGTACACTTACATTAAATTTCACTATATACATATAAGGAACATGGGAAAAAAGTGTCCAAGTGACCTTGGCCTTGAAGTGATTGATATGATTTTCCTGCAATATGTCATACATATATTTTTTTTTTTTTTTTTTTTTAAATTCCAACATGAACAAGAAGGTTACAAGTCAGGCATTAGCTCGTAAGTCAGGCATTAGCTCGTACCTTCAAATTATCCATACACTTCAAATACTTCAAGTGTCCACTGTGACCTTGACCTTGAGCAAATTGTCTTGATATGATGATCCTTACTGCCAATCTTCCAAATTTTATTATGCACAACAAAGTTTTGAGCTGGACATGAACATTTACTTTAACTTAAAATTTGCCATCATGAACAATGTGTGTAATTTTGAATTTTGTAAGTTGAAAACTGTTAGAATAATTTTTCTTGTCAGAAAAGAATGTTTTTTGTAGAGACAGACAGACAGATGTCCTTGGATATTCCACTCTACCTGCCTTATTTTGTTCTAGGGTGTGACTATACAGATGAAACCAATATCCCTACCTGTTTGTCCTGGTCGTACCACTTGACACACATGTCAGTAGGCCAGGTGGTGCCATACTGTTCAAGCATTGATGTCTGAACGTACCATGCAAGGGGTATCACTCCACTCGACAGATACCTTTAAGAAAGAAAATGTTCTTTAAAAGTCCACGCAAATACAATTTTCCAAAAACAAATACCTGCTATGAGGTAAATATATAACTTTGTTCTTAAGTAAGGGATAAATATTTGTTTGAGCATTTCTCAAGTTTATATTGGAGGTTAATATTATAACAACCTGATAAAATACTTATTGCAAAGATATATGCAACATGTTATTGTATAAATTACAGTAACTGACTTATGAAACACACATGTATGAAATTATTTATTTTTAAGTTTCAATAACTTAAAGGATAATCATTATTCAGCCGACCAGTATTGTTTATTAATACTAGAATCACAAAATGCATGAAGAATCAAGCCATTGGAAAAGCTACATTGTTATGGAAAAAAAGCCATGGGCTTGGAAAAAAGGGCATTATGCATGTGCGTAAAGTGTTGTACCAGATAAGCCTGTGCCGTTTTCACAGGCTCATCAGGAAAAACACTTTCCACATTGCCTGGATTTTTTTTTTTGAAAAGACTTCCGTTAAAAATTTCCTCATTAGTATAAGTGCTGTACCTGATAAGATTTTCAGAATGAACATGCTTATCTGTACAGTATTAAGGCCTGTTTTTGAGAGCCCAAATGCTTACATGTATTTCATTGGGTTGGCGTTGCCCGTCAGTCTGACCTCCAGCAGTCCAATCTCATACTGGCAGTCGGTCCCCGAGCACTGGTGCTGTCTCGGGTCCACGGTGAAGGTGCCCGCTGAGGCGAAGATGTTGGTACCCAGACTCGTTAAATGCTTGTACGAGCCCTAGTTATAATTCATAAACTATGGTTTAATTAGGTAAATGTTAATGTGTCATAGAGACAAATGATGCATAAAATAAAATCAGGAATACAAAAATGTTTATTAATGTGAATGTATTCCAGTTACTGCCCACACATGGTTGTTAATGTGTATGTTCTTTTATATGCTATTGTGTTGCAGGGCTTGACATTAATGGTAGTCCAATTATTGGAAGATCCAATATATATTTGTCAAAAGTATTAGAAGTAAAAAATAATCTGCTTGTCCAACAGAAAAAGTAAAAAATAACAAGAGGGCCATGATGGCCCTGAATCGCTCACCTGACTCATTAAGATCAGATGAAAACTATGACCTCTATTGTCTACACAATGTTTTTCTATGATTTGACCTAGTGACCTAGTTCCTGACTCTAGATGACCCAAATACAATCCCAATCCAGATTTCATCAAGATAAACATTCTGACCACAGTTCATAAATATTGGATGAAAACTGTGACCTTTATTGTCAACACAAGGTTTTTCTATTTATTTGACCTAGATTTTTACCCCAGATGACCCAAATACAATCCCACCCAGATTTCATCAAGAATTCTGACCAAATTTCATAAAGGTTGGATGAAAACTGTGATCTCTAATGTCTACACAAGGTTTTTCTATTATTTGACCTAGTGACCTAGTTTTTGAGCCCAGATGACCCAAATAAAATCCCAACCCAGATTTAATCAAGATAAACATTCTGACCAAATTTCATAAAGATTGGATGAAAACTGTGACCTCTATTGTCTACAGAAGGTTGTTCTATTATTTGACCTAGTGACCTTGTTTTTGACCCCAGATGACCCAAATACAATCCCAAACCGGATTTCATCAAGATAAACATTTTGACCAAATTTCATCAAGATTGGATGCAAACTGTGACCTCTACTGTCTACACAAACAAATTGTTGACGGACGGACGCACGGACACATGCAGGCACGCACAACGGACGCCGGACATCACACGATCACATAAGCTCACCGTGTCACTTCATGACAGGTGACCTAAATATATGTGTCGGACATAAACCTGAACAGTTGTGGTTAAAATCCCATAGAAACAAGGGCTGTTTGTAAAACATGCATGCCCCCCTATATGGGCTATAAGTTGTAGTAGCAGCCATTGTGTGAATACGTTTTTTGTCACTGTGAATGGTGGTGGTGGTGGTGGTGTAGTAGTAGTAGTAGTAGTAGTAGTAGTAGTAGTAATAGTAGTTGTAGTAGTAGTAGTAGTAGTAGTAAGTAGTAGTAGTAGTAGTAGTAGTAGAAGTAGTAGTAGTAGTAGTAGTAGAAGTAGTAGTAGTAGTAGTAGTAGATAGTTAGAAGTAGTAGTAGTAGTAGTAGTAGGTAGTAGTAGTAGTAGTAGTAGTAGTAGTAGTAGTAGTAGTGGTAGTAGTAGTAGTAGTAGTAGTAGTAGTAGTGGTAAAAGTAGTAGTAGTAGTTGGCAGTAGTAGTAGAAGTAGTAATAGTAGACGTTGGTGGTGGGTGGTTGGTGGTGGTGGTGGTGGTGGTGTGGTGGTGGTGGTGGTAGTAGTAGTACTAGTAGTAGTAGTACTAGTAGTAGTAGTAGAAGTAGTAGTAGTAGTAGTAGTAGTAGTAGTAGTAGTAGTAGTAGTAGTAGTAGTAGTAGTAGTAGTAGTGGTAGTGGTAGTAGTAGTAGAAGTAGTAGTAGTAGTAGTAGTAGTAGAAGTAGTAGTAGTAGTAGTAGTAGTAGTGTAGTAGTAGTAGTAGTAGTAGTAGTAGTAGTAGTAGTAGCAGCAGCAGTAGCAGAAGCAGTAGCAGCATTACAAGACCAATACTTAAGAATGATCAAATAAGAAAAGGTAACCTAGCACTGGCAGTAAATATGGGGCTCATTTACAGGTCAGATTTGGAATCTCTGCTGAAAAATGAGATTTTGAATGAATTAAAGGGAGGCAAATCTGTAATAAAAAGAACATGCATAAACCGTAGTTGTTTCCCTTGTTTGAACCATGCTAAATCCTTACAAGTTTGGAAAGAATTGGATGACAAATTTGGACTTTATTGCATAAACACCATTTTCTCAATTCAAGGGGAGGTAATTCTGTACTTCATGGATCAATAATTCTCATTTTTTGTAGGGTTCGTGTCCTCATTGATATAAAGACACTGTGCAAATTTGGAAAGGATCGGACAAAAATGTGGAAGATTTTTGAAAGTTTTCACAAAATAGGCAAAAACGAATAAACATGCAAAGTTCAACGAGCTCCTGCGGCTATGTTTTTTGACGAATCAAATTTCTTTGAACAACTTTTTCAGGGGAGCCTTCAAAGGTCATCACTGTGAAATTTTTTGAAAATCTGATGAGCGGTTTCTGACAAGAAGATTTTTTAAGGTTTTTACCATATATGGTCATGGCGGCCATCTTGGTTATGTGATCAAATTTTTTTTAACAATTCTTTTGTCCCATGTCCTAGGGATGCTCCACATGAAATTTAGTTGAAATTGGCTCAATGGTTTAGTAGAAGAAGATGTTTACAAATTGTTTACAGACAGACAGACAGACAGACAGACGGACGGACGCCGGACGGTGAGTGATCACAATAGCTCACCCCGAGCTATCGCTCAGGTGAGCTAAAAATGCAAGAAATTGGTAAAAAAACACGCACAGACATTTGTCTGGAATTCCATGTTAAACAATATCATACAATATTTCTTTAAAAAAAAATTGCTAGTACTAATTACCCTTTCATTATCTTCCTTATAGCCAATCAGGTTTATTTCCACACGGTCATTAGAATTATTGCTAAGCAACTTTGGATTCCAGGTCAAGGTTAACTGTGAGGGGTCGCTATCGTACCAGGCCATGTTATCCTTACTAGACACAGTATTCACATGCTCTCCCCCAGACAATCTTCCGGGAAACACTGAAGAAATAATAATTTAAATATGAGGTTTTTGAAACAATTGTTTCTCATATTTATCTCACATAATAGTAACGCCACAACAATGTTTTTAGTTATTTGACAAAACTTCCACCAAAACTTTGGAGCAAGCTAGCACTATAAAAACAAAACTATTTTTATTCCATTGTAGAAATAATCAGAGGCAAGTGCAAGGAGAGGTCAGTTAAACGGAAAAAAATTATATGATGTAAAATATGTAGGCTGTACAATATTGAATAGAAAAACATAAACTCAGCTTTTTAGAAAACATACGCTGTGTGAAATGGACAACACAGGAGAAAAAAGATATAGCACATTTGCCAAATTGTATGTACCCAATCTGACAAATTCCTGATCAGTTCTTTGTTTTGGTGCTAGCAAACAGCAATGTTTATATATTCTTTTACCTAAATTTGGACATTTTGAGTTATTTGTAGATATCTAATGACAATGCATTGTTTAAAGTAAGGAGTTATTAATTGTCTAACATTTAACATAAACAGGCAATAACAAAGCTCCTGCATATCTTTTTTTTACCAACAAACTTTGATGTTACTGCATGCAAGCCTGTTTAGTCTGCAGAGCTAATATTAGGGACAACACTTAGCACTGGTATGGAATTTTTTGTTTAAAGGAAGTCTCTACTAAACAAAAATCCAGTCTAGGCGGAAAGTGTCCTCCCTGATTAGCCTGAATAATATGAAATGATGCTTTACACATGCATAAAGCTTCATGTTCCTAGAGACCAGCTCATTTATATTGTTTGCTTATTGTTGTTTAGTTTTAAAGCGGATTCAAAGGTTGACAGCCCCAAATTATATTGTGCCATGTACTTTCAATCAGAGAAAATCGATCCTGGTGATAACTGAAATTGTATCAGAGAATTTTAAACAAAATCAGACAAGTAATGAATATCTGAAATTATCACCAATGAAGAAATCTGTAGAGTATGTTTTGCCATTGTCAATGAGAGAGACGGTGATGCTGTCTCTGACCATGAGACGTGGCACCATGCAGCGTACACGGTTAGGGCTGATGTACGTGGCATCACTCTCATCTGTACCCTGGAAGAAAAGAAGAAAAATGCAAATGTCACATTGAGCCTCACTGTGAAAACTGAGCTTAATGCATAACGTGTGATCCGAGATCAGCCTGCTGTGCAGTCTGCACAGTCTAATCAGGGACATCAATTTTCTAAACAAAAGTTCAGTCATTCCTGAATACTGCGTGCAGTCTGCACAGTCTAATAAGGGACAGCAATTTTCTAAACAAAAGTTCAGTCATTCCTGAATACTGCGTGCTGAATGCACAGGCTAATCTGGGATGACACTTTACACACACACACATAAAGCAGAGTTTTCCCAAAATGAAGCTCCATTAATTTAGCTCACTTCATAATTTCTGATATTTTTCTTAAGGCATTATATTTAACGAGCATTTTGTTAATTAAAATGTTTCTTTAATTGCTGTGAAATATACTACATGACGTTAAAAATAAAAATATAAAACAAGTGAATGATACTTGTTTATTCTTTCAAAAACTGAAATCATCGAATTTCACATAGAATTTTATTTATGACATATTCACAAAAAGCTTAAAATTATGATTTGCCTCCAGAAATATGAATATAATATAAATACTAAATCACAAGATTCTGGTTTGATAGCTGTATAAAAAAGTGCATATTACATTGTAAGCATCTTACTAACGGCAAGTGGTAACTGGACAGATAAAATCAAATAGAAAAATGTCCTCATATTTAAGTATTGCATATGATTTTCTTTCAAATCAGCTTTAAATTTGTGGATACATTATCAAAAGAAAAACAAATCTTGAGCTTAAAATATTAAATTTGTTTTAACATCTTCAAACTGATATTGTGTCTTCTTAGTGCGTATTTCAAAAGACAAGAACATGTAGAACATTATGGAAAATTATGGAAATCATAAATAATACAAAAACTTGTAATAGTATAAGATAAAGAGAAGCTTATCTTGCTCTGCTCTATCATGATATTCAACACTAGTTTTGATATCTATATAATTGTCATCTATATATTTCTGTACATTAACGTCTATAAGGGTTTAAAAACTAATTTTGTGGCCATGGTTGCCCACACTAAATCTAAATGAACACTTGTACAAGTATTGTAGGAAATGTTATGGCCCAAAATATCCAAAATTGGCTGTTGTGTCTCTGTTAATTTTCCTCAGTTTTGCATTAGTACACCCACTTTCATGAAGTCCTTCCACACTAACCTGTCCAAATCTGCATTTGTAACGATGACTTTTTTCGAAGCAGGGACCGGAAACATCAATCATTTTACCTCCAAACATTCCCGCAAAAGTTGGGTAAATACTAAGATGATCTGGAAAAGAAAATTACTTTTACACACCTGATTTAATTAAGCAAAACATGATTATTTTATAATCAATTTCCAATTGTATTTCTTCCAAAACCAAGAAACCCAAGTGAAGGTTTACCATAAAAGTTCCAGAATTTTATATAATACAATCTACATGTAAATTATACTGATTTTACTGAAAAACAAATTCTGATGTCACATGTAACTTAATTTGTATCTAGTAAGTTTAGGAAAATTACAGATGAATGAACTAACACAAAACAAAACAAAAGTATGTAAATATATGAGTCGTGTTCTGAGAAAACTGCATGAGCATAATGCATGTGTGTAAAGTGTTGTCCCAAATTAGCCTGGTCAGTCCGCACAGGCTAATCAGGGATGACACTTTACACCTAAATTGGATTTTTGCTAAGAAGAGACTTCATTTAAAGAAATTTTTCATAAAAGCGGAAAGTGTTGTTCCTGATAAACTTGTGTGGACTGCACAGGGTAATCTGGGACGACACTTTACGCACATGCATTATACCCAGTTTTCTCAGAACGCGACTCATATGTAAAACTTACCTACAAACATAAGTAAAAACACCAAAAACGATAATGAGCCTTGTTCTGAGAGTTTTATGCTTGTTCATAAAGTGTAATGTCCCAGATTACCATGTGCAGTCTGCACAGACTTATCAGAGATGACACTTTGGGCTCTTATGGTATTTTTTATTCATTGGAATTCTCTTCAGAGTAAAACCATAGTCTAGGTGGAAGTGTTGTCCCAGATTTGCCTGTGCAACTGAACACGCTAATCAGGAACGGCACTATACACATATGCATTAAGCCCCGTTTTCAGAGAAAGGCTCAAATGTAAAACTAAAACAAAAAATATTAACAAAACAAAGAATATAATTTGTTTGTCAATTAAATACCTATCTAAGTGGTAAAGGGTTACATACATATCTAAGTGGTAATGGGTTAAATACGTATCTAAGTGATAAACGGTTAACCTGAAAAAGAATCCGTAGAGCATCCTGCTCTGACAACACGTCCTGGAGATATCTTGAATACGTATCTTCCTACAGTGTCACTGCTCTGTTGGGTCTTAAGATTTTGGAGGTCTGTTTTACGAGAAATTATGTCAGTCCAGCCAATCTTGTTGCCACCATTAAAACCGGCCTGAAAATCGGATTGATGATACCAAACAAACAATAAATCACTTAATCATCAATTAACTAATCATAAATTTGCTCATAACTAACCAGCTAATCATCAATCAGCTAATCATCACTCAGCTTATCATCAGCTAATCATCAGCTTATCATCAGCTAATCATCAGCTAATCATCAGCTAATCATCAGCTAATCATCAGCTTATCATCAGCTAATCATCAGCTAATCATCAGCTAATCATCAGCTTATCATCAGCTAATCATCAGCTAATCATCAGCTAATCATCAGCTAATCATCAGCTTATCATCAGCTAATCATCAGCTTATCATCAGCTTATCATCAGCTTATCATCAGCTTATAATCAGCTAATCATCAGCTAATCATCAGCTAATCATCAGCTTATCATCAGCTAATCATCAGCGTATCATCAGCTAATCATCAGCTTATCATCAGCTTATCATCAGCTAATCATCAGCTAATCATCAGCTTATCATCAGCTAATCATCAGCTAATCATCAGCTAATCATCAGCAAATCATCAGCTAATCATCAGCTAATCATCAGCTAATCATCAGCTAATCATCAGCTTATCATCAGCTAATCATCAGCTAATCATCAGCTAATCATCAGCTAATCATCAGCTTATCATCAGCTAATCATCAGCTAATCATCAGCTTATCATCAGCTTATCATCAGCTAATCATCAGCTAATCATCAGCTTATCATCAGCTTATCAGCAGCTTATCATCAGCTAATCATCAATCAGCTTAACATCAATCAGCATAATATCAATACGATAATCAGTAGTTTAACATTTAATAATATTGTTATCAAATGGAAAATGGAATAATCACAAACATTTGTAGGGAAAGATATGTTTTATCCTGAATCATCTGTGGTCACTTTACCTGACAAAATTCGCAAGGAAACATGTCCATCTTCTCATAGTTGAAAATTGCAAAGGAATCGTTGCCATCAGTTATCAAAACCAACTGGAAGGTGTTACTCTGAAACAAAAAATTGTATCCTTCAACTATCATCAAATCCTTGTTTGTTTTTTAGTTTTTGCTCAGGTATATCACTGCGGTAAGTTAACCGTCTCAACTTTTTTTACCACCCCAGTAAATAGACGGGCTAAGATTTTTACTCACAAAATTACCAATCTAACTTGGTTAACTTGGAAAGAAAATCTGAAATGAACAGAGCCATATAACATACTTTTTTGTGTCTTTTTTTATTTAACCAATATAAAGATTAGAATTTATTGGACGAATTTTGATGAAGAAATAAATATTTAACAGCGATGATCTGGTGTTATTCATACACTGCATTCAACAAAGTTAGAAGTATAGAACTGCATCAATAGTTCAAACATAAATTCTTTCACAAGGTGCAACATTTAAAACTCTAAAAAAATTGCATTGCGAAAGTTAACATTTCATATGAAATTCTTTATGATAAAGCTTAACCAATGTCCTTAAAATAAACTGAGCAAGTATTATATTAAACATTTACCGGACAAGAACTTGCTGCACAAGTGAGTACATTTCTATATGTGACATTTCTCCATGTTATGACCAACCCCCAAGTTGGAATGAAATAACTGGCCCCTACAACTTGGGAGCTGCAGTATTTCCCAAGGTCACGCAAGGTTCTGTTGTCAAGTTGTTCATACTCCACACTGCCTTTGTACTCCTTATGAACACCTATTCTTTCTCCATCGTGGTAGTAAGGAGCTATGAAGGGTACGTCTAAGAAAGGAGATACATCATCCTTGCTCCAGTTCACATTATTGAACTCTGCTTTACTGGTGTCATTCGTGAAGGCAACCAATCCATTCGTACTTATCTGCATACACAAACAATTTAAAATAAATTTACAATGTCTATTTTTAATGGAGTTGGCCCAGTGATATTTACTAACCACTATTTGATTTATTTTGGTAACCTTAACAAAGTTTTTTTTAATGGAGTTGGCGCAGTGATATTTACTAACCACTATTTGATTTATTTTGGTAACCTTTACCAAGTTGTTTTTTGTGTGTAATTTCCAAAAACCTAGGTTAGGGGCCTAGTATCCGAGACATACTTAAAGCCAATATTCTAACTCAACGTTGAGTTGTTTCCTAATAGAGATGCGCTTTAATACCATGCTTTACTTAGTTGTCACAAATGTCTTTTTCGATTTTATAGTTTGAATCGCACCCTGAGTTTGAGCAATAATATGTGATTCTTCCTTGCAGCAGAGATTTAAGATGGCAATTTACTTATTATTTGCTGTAAATATTTTATTAACGTAAGCATCCCAATCTGAATGCTGTACACAGCACTAAACTTACCACAAACGATGTAAACGATCTTTCTTCATAAACAACTGGGATGGAGGTACTGATGAGGTGGTAACTGCCTTCTGTTGGAAGGATGGCATGTTGAGTTGATGTATAAGGATACAGTGGGGATTCAGCTATAAAACATAACAAAAACATAGGTAAGACACATGTAGAACTACTACTGCTAGGTAAGACACATGTAGAACTACTACTGCTAGGTAAGACACATGTAGAACTACTACTGCTAGGTAAGACACATGTAGAACTACTACTGCAATGGTGTACTGAATATTGTGTCAGCTTTGAGACTTCAAGGTCTCGGGTGGGATCCCCACTCGGAGAGCGTTCTCAAAGGTATTTCAAAGATGCACTGCTGGTCAGTCTCAGAAAATGGACTAAAAAGTGTTTATATGAGCAAAACTAAATAGGCTTTCAATGCAATCAGCCAAAAAAAAAGGTTTAAACCAAGCATAGTGAAATCTACAAAACAGTAAAATGTCATATATATTAATTGTAGAAAGGTTTGCAATATTTAAAATGCTTCAATACAATCAGTGTTTTCTTCCTATTTATACACAATATTCTACGATATTTGACACACTTAAAGAATACAACATTAATTAATTACACTCACAGCTCCACTATATTGAACTGACATGCTGAGTTTGTGTGTGTATTTGGAAGTTTAAAAGGTTTTTCATGAGAACCTTGGTTTTCAAATGAGAACCTAGGTTCTCATGAAAACCTTGGTTTTCAAATGAGAACCTAGGTTCTTGTGAAAACCTAGGATACCAAACGAGAACTTAAGTTCTCAGAATGAGAACCTAGGTTCTCATGAGAACCTAGGTTGTCATGAGAACCTAAGCTCTATGTGTCTATGAGAACCTAGGTTCTAATAAAAAGCCTAGTTTCTCATGAGAACCTAGGTTCTCAAGCGTAAACCAAGGTTTTCAAATGAGAACCTAGGTTCTCATGAGAAACCTGGTTTCTTGGGATTTCATAAACCTTGGTTCTCATGAGAACCTAGGTTCTCATGAGAACCTAGGTTCTCGTGAGAAACCTGGTTTCTTGGGATTTCATAAACCTAGGTTCTCATGAGAACTTAGGTTCTCATGAGAACCTAGGTTCTCATGAGAAACCTAGTTTCTTGGGAATATGCGTCGAACCGCTTGCCATAATCAACCTCCAGTTGTCTCCCATTGCTTGGTACACGCTGGCGGCATATGTGTAAAATGAATAGAAATAGGCGTGAAACCGTGAATGTTTCTCCCCAAGAGTATTTTCTGAACAATGTTCAGACAATGCTCAGTAATATTCTACGAAACTTATCTGTTGAATATTTGTGACAACAGGCATTAGCCGTCGGTGACCGCCTCTTGTTCATGCTTCCGTGCATGGGTGTTTTTGAGGAATGAAATTAGTAAAGTAATCGGTCGACATTGGTCTGAACACGTTAATAAAAAATTGAACTGTTTATGAAATACATCTTTAATTGTAAATATTATTTTGAGACTAAAAATTCAGATCAATCGTTACATAATTCATTGTTACAGCATTAAATGAGTTTCAAATATTCAGTTCCCTTGTTCGGGCCTCAAACGACTGTACGGTACAGTTTTCTATTTTAAGTATTTCTGTGACCTACATGTAGGAAGCAATCATTATGGTATAAAATACAAGTTTTATCTCTATTGATTATGTGTAATAATGTATTATTCAATCGTAAGATATCGGCAACACTGCAAGAAAAACTTATGCGCTAAAGACTTTGCATACATATTTCAATAACTTGAGATATCTGCAAAAATAAAGTTCTTAACGGCGTGTTTTCATTCTGTCCAGCCCGTGTGTAATCATATGTGAACCCCATTGATCCTGCGCCCTGAATAATATGTGTCCCAAACGAGCAAGTTTACGCCGTCCGACGCGTAATTCTGAAAACTTAGGTTTTCTGAAAACCTAGGTTCTCAGAGAACCTAGGTTTTCAGAGAACCTAGGTTCTCAGAGAACCTAGGTTTTCAAAGAACCTAGGCTCTCATGAGAACCTAGGTTCTATGAGAACCTTGGTTCTCATTATGAGAACCTAGGTTCTCATGAGAACCTAGGTTCTCTGAAAACCTAGGTTCTCAGAGAACCTAGGTTCACAGAGAACCTATGGTTCCCAAATGAAAACCACGGATATGGCAAGCAGTTTGACGCATAATCCCAAGATACTAGGTTTTTCATGAGAACCTAGGTTCTCATTCTGAGAACCTAGGTTCTCATGAAAACCTAGGTTTTCAAATGAGAACCTAGGTTCTCGTGAGAACCTAGGTTTTCAAATGAGAACCTAGGTTCTCATGAAAACCTAGGTTCTCATTTGAAAACTTGGGTTCTTGAAGCCATGTGCAATCTTAAAGCGAGAACCTAGGTTCTCAGTCTGAGAACATAGGTTCTCATTCTGAGAACCTAGGTTCTCATGAGAAACCTAGTTTCTTGGGATTATGCATCGAACCGCTTGCCATAGCTCCGCACCTGAGGCTGCATAATGTGCCCTTAGTGTGTTCGGGCAATCCTACTTAATAAACTATTTGTCGCACGAAAGTGGGACGAACTTCGAGTTAAAGCTGCAATTTCAAGCAAATTGTGTGTTTTTAACTGATATATATTTGTTATGTTGGTGGGTTTCGTTACCTGGTACCCGCGAACTCCACTAGCATAAATCATTAAATGTTACGCGCGGATTGTTTCCTATTATTTGTGCATTTGGTTTTGTTCCAGTACGTTGTGCACGTAACTATAATATGATACCGGTACTTAGTGAGGACGCTTCAACTGATTAAAACCGCTTCCAGTACGGATATTGATTTATCCTCCGTAACGGTACTTGAATATATTTCTGCATGAAAGTCAGCGCCAGGTTACTATTGCCGAGCCACTCTGGATCAGCAGACGATTTATCACTCTGGATCAGCAGACGATTTATTTCATAAAAGACAAACTAGGAATACTGCTGTGATATTATCTATCTATCTAATGGGATATTAATTTGGCTTCAATAGAAAAAAATCAAAGCATACACATGTATAAAATGTGTATGTATATATTAGTTAAACTTAAATTGATTGACCATCGATAAAAAGATATTATAATATATGTATATATACATATATTTTTGTAAAACTAAAAAATAAATATGTATGTTTCTATTACATCATTTAGGACTTTTATTTTCAGACAAAGTAGAGTGAAGCTTAAAACAGTATCCAATTGTAACAGTCAATTTTGGGAAAATCAACCTTATAATTATTTTCTGTGTTGGCCAATGTCATAATTGGTATAAAATGTACATTGAACTGGAAGTTTTCTTTATTTTAAATGATAACATTTGCTTGGTCAGCCATAATTGTCACAATCAAGTGGTCTTTTTACACTGTAGTTTTCTCACTGACTATGGGTTTGTTCTGAGAATGAGCCACACAAAGTATCGTTGGGGAGATGAGTTGTCAACTTTATGTTTATCAGTCTTTCATAATCCAGTATACCTGTAAAAAGGGAATTTGTAACTAATAATCACACAATATACACAATTAAAATTGTATGCATTTAGATTTATTTAGTACTGCACATTAATCATTTTCCAAAAATATGTAGCAACATTACATTATATAATGCTGCAATACTAAAGTAATTTACTAATTAAAGGTCGCTGATGTGTAATGGATGTGGTGTCCACCTAATGATCTGGAGGTCACTGGTTTGATCCCCAGTGTGGGAGCATTCTTAAGAAATCTCCAAGAGACACCCAAGTACTGGTTCTAGGCCCAGGAAACGAACTCAACAGCATTTCACATACATGTACGTAGTTAGTACTTAAAATTTAATCGAACTAAAAATGGGTTAAAACTAACAACTGAAACCCTTATTAATACAATTTATTTTGAATCAAGCAAATGTGCAAATTCATTAAAAATAATTAGTAAAATTTAAAAATTCTACTTTAAAGTAATCATGATAATTTAGATCATTTTCATAATATTTAATAAAGATAATGATACAATTATATATTCCCTAAATGATAAAAATAAAACATGTAATGTTAATTTATGAAAAAAAACGTTTTATTTTTATCAATATCATGGTAATTACAACTAGATACAGGCAATTAGATCAGAAACGTGCATTAATTATATTAATGAACAACCCAGACATTTGTAGTGATTTATGGTCACTATTTGATTAACGTTCTATACATGACCTGTCATAAAAGGTATTTTTTAACCAGTACTACAATCGGCAATGATAGTCTTGATTGCATACATTTATTCCAACGTCTATTATCGATTCGCTTCCTCAAACAGAATAAATATTTAATGTTTACATCGCGAAACGTAATGCATCCAGTTTCACTTTCGGTTTGGTTGGTTTTGTAAACACCGTAATTTCATCATAAAAATTGGATGATAGGGTGATTAAATACTAATGGAAAAGTAAATCACTTGGAAAATTGGTCAAAATGCAACACAAATGAACGTTAATAGTGCTATTAATATCAAAGTTTCGGTAAAAAGTTTGGCGCTAGTTCAACGCGCATCGTATACAGCCTCATAACAATAGACTGACAACCTTTTGGGTAGTAAAGTAGTAATACAAGGCAATATGGCGACCGTTAGCCACGAGGCATATCTTACGGAGGACTCCGAGATAGCCGATGTATCACGATTGACGATTTATTTCATAAAATCTTACGGAGGAATCCGAGATAGCCGATGTATCACGATTGATTGCCGAGCCATACCTGTGTAGACGGCATTGTGTCACACCGGTCTTACTGACCTGTGTGAATGCGCGCTAAGCATTGTGGGAAACGGACTTTTTTCCATCATGGCGTTGGTAAACATAATAAACGCGGAAGTGAAAAATGGTAATTAATTATTATCAAAAACAGGCTCCATCAAACCGGGCCAGCTGTAATAGATATTTGGATGCAGTTTGTGCTTCAAAAGGAGCCACTTTTCATGTCAGTCTATTGTTTGTAAGAATCACTAAACACGAAATTAGACTAACTAAACACGTTGCAATACTGTATCTTCGAAATAGTAAATAAATCTAAATCATAAATACTCCTATAAATATGAGGTCGATTTACATCGACCTCATATCGTTTAACGTTATTTTGCAATAGCATCGTTCCGACATGAATTCATGTCGGAAGCTTTAACGGCATCAAATTCATATAGCAGCACGGAATAATCATGCAATAAATTATTAAACATAAAATATAAACATTATTTTACTAATTGCATTAGAAAAATGTTTATACAAACTTACAAGTAATGATAGTCCAGACCTTAAAACACTACCACTGTTCAAATTCCATATTGTTGCCATATAGCACTGTGTAAATTGAAAGTTGCATAATGTTACCTCATTGGTCGGTTATAAATACATTGTTTCTCTATATATAGTTTTCGATTTAGACGAAAATAATAATTTACGTGGAATGTCATATTAGTTTTCCATTAAAACTTTGATTTTGCCGTGTGTGTTTATGGACGTTATTAATAATGTTATACTTATTTTTGTATTTCATTAAGAATTAGAACGTGTAGCCCTTTTTGTTAACTGTTTTTAGCAAACGATTCGCGGCTTAATAAGACACGGAAAATAGTTAAAGCGACACTTTCATTTAAAGATTTAATGTGAACAATATTAAATGAAACCTTTTTTGGTATTAATATATTTTATTGACATGTTAAATTCGATACTTGAAAAGGTGTTTAGTCTTTAAAAGATGTCGCTGATATTGTTAATTTCAATAACTGTTAATATGCTTAATGTTGTATAAGAAATTGAATAGTTTCACTGAGTTGTATTCCCGCCTAAAATCCGATATCGTAACACGCGCAACGGTTAAGAATAAGGTCTAAATAAGTTTAAGTATTCAGATCCGAATATCAGCAGCTGTGCCAGCTGGGAAGCCCCGTTTTGGCTTTAACAACCGCAAGCGAAACAACATACTTTTTTAAGTCTTGCACTTAGACTCCATGATCACAAGTATAGGTCCCTGCTGTGGCGTATGGCACCATAGTGTTATTTAGTATTGGTCGGCACAGTATCTGATCATAACGAGATAATTTGTTTGTGCTGAACACAGGGGCAATAAAACCACAGATCTATCAATAAACAAGATTATTGAGATATCTTTTATTGAACACCGCGATAAAAATGCTCAAACCACGGACTCTAGATTACACGGATAAGAAACATGGCAACATTCTCAGAATCATCACTGCTATATGTGTAATCACCTAACAATTCGTCTAAAAATAATTTATATATTTGAGTTGAAGACGATGTACTGTTGTATAAGTCTGAATAAACTATCTGTCTGCCTGTCTAAATCTAAGCCGTCATTGTCCCAGTGAAAAAAAATCTGATTTTGAATAGTTGGACATGATGCCCTGATGTCAAAATACGAAATGACCCGCGTAACACCGACCGTGATTTTCAAGAATCTTTAATAAATTGATAATTTAAGGTAAATAACATTTCATATAATTATACATAATTCCCTCGATGATAATTAACAGCAAACGATGAATGTTTTTTACACCCATTTTATTTCAAGTATGCATGCAAAACCGAATAAAATCGAGAGGGTCCGCTATATACGCTGTTTCATCATAAATTTAACACCCTATCTGTTGATGAGTTCAATTAAAAAAATCCTATATATAATGTGTGTTTGTATATATATATATATATATATATATATATATATATATATATATATATATATATATATATATATATATATATATATATATATATATATATATATATAATATGTAATCACTCATGCTGTTTTAAATTTGTCAACTGGAGCTCATAACCTTAGTATCTGGGTGTCTAGTTGATTTTATAGTGTATATATATATATATATATATATATATATATATATATAAATGTTATCTCTCATGCTGTTTAGAAACTACATGTGTTTTAATTTGTCAACTGGAGCTCATAACCTATCTGGTTGTTAAGTTGATTTTATTTTATGCTATGCTTATGTTTTTTTTTAGTTAATTTTTATTATTTTTCTATTTCTCTATGTATAAAGTATTAAATACCTATGTTTTAGATAGAGAGCTGTCTCTTATAACTCTGTACTGAGTGGCAATACACTTGTAATCTATGAATAACTTGTATGTGTATATAGCTGTCAAATATGTGTATTGAAGAGACGTTAATAAACTATTAAAACCCTTTCTGTGTTATAAACAAGAGCTGAAATCGTTAATTTATTTAGATTTATTTATAATAAGCTTTCTTGATATGTTTCGTGAACAAAATACTACAATATATTCCATAAAAAATATAATAATCATGGCAAAGGAAATTCAATGGCCGGTTTCTAAACAAAAGCCGGGCTGTCGAAATCAGAAGAACGCTACAAATTGGTATTAAGTACGAACATGTCAACTGTAAATCTAGATTCTAAAACTCCAAAAAGGTATGATATTTGCAAAAGTTAAAGTTATAACTCGCCGGGCTGTCGAAATCAGAAGAAAAACTTGATATATATTTATATATCTGTTTACTACGTAACGTAAGCTTTCTAATGATATATAATTTGTCAAAATCGGCCGAGAAATGAAACTATAATTCAACAAAAGACGTGAGTGGGTACATCAAAATGTATAACCTCGGCGCTTCGCTGTACGCTAATTGTACAAGATCGATAGCCACAACACGGTAAAACGCGCGGTGGTAAAACATAAAATGTGTATTTCTTGTGTTTATCTCGCTATAAATCCATTAATAACAACGGGAATATACTAAAACGTATATTTTTTGAAAGAGGAATTAATAAGCAACAAGATAACGTATAAACCAATAAAATCGGATGAATAGTTTTTGCATAAGATTGAATTTACTACAGTAAGGGTCAAATACTCGATTCATCTCCTATCAATATACACTCCGTGATACAACTGGTAGTTTTAACACACACATATAGGTTCCATTTAATTAAAGAGTACAGAAAGCTAAAAAGTGGTGTGGTTTGTTGTACAACAACAATTGGTTATGTGTAACCTATTCAAAAAATAATTTCGTTCAAGATAATTCAATGTAATTCTATAAACGACAAACACACTTCGTGTGTTGAGTATGTTTATTTTTATAAATGTACATAAGTGGTTTAAAAGCACAATTTTTACACATTTAAGAGGTAATCGCTCACATTTATGTCTAATTAATGATAATTTTATGCATTAGCAAAGATTTAACGAGAAAAACTGAAGTTTAAGATGAACTCAATTTGCTATAGGAAAACGACGGTAGCCGTTTAGACGTAAGCGGGGTAGCTTACGTCTAATTATTTGGACTAAATCATAAATAAATATTTATAATTAAATACCTGCTGAAATTTGAGAAAGTAAACGATTTAAAATAAACGCTGTGAACATTGCAACGAATCGTACATGTAGGCCTACTGTGTGAGAGTATTAATCAGGGATAAAATAAAATGGAGTTCGAAGGATCTAACATTTTGAGGAGGACGTCATGACTCGGGTTATGGAGGTTTCGGTAAATGACAAGTTCGGTAAATTGATTTATATAGTAAAAGCCGTGGAAGTTTCGGTAAATTGATTTTATAGAGGAGATATACCTACAACGAGGTGTTAATGACACCTATTATCGGCTTACAATAACATTAGGGGCATTTATTTGCAAACTGTGAATTAATTTTGATGTACATTAATTGAGTTGTTTGGCACTAATTAAATTATCTGTTTAAATGTACGGACTTGATTTTATCAAATTAGAGATGTTTGCAAAGTGTTATTATTAATTATCCAGGCTTGCAACCTATTAATATTCTAATCGATAGAGGTAAATTATATATTAAGGTCATGCTCGTTTTGTATTTTATATATGTTTTTAATTAATTAGTTGATAAAAACCTTAATTAAAGCGTATCAGTTAAAAAAAAATTAATAATGTGGCTCTTACAAGAGGTTGCCTCCACGTGGCAAAATGTATCTAATTAATATGTGATTACTCCCTCATTTTTTTTAAATGACATGAAATATTCAAATATATATATTGTATCCAAGGTTTAGTTGTTGCTTATTTATAATATATGGTAAATAAAACGGATTACAAAGTAAATCAGTTATTATTTTTTTATTGAACCGATTTGTTTAGGCAAAAAATGATATCAGTTATTTTGGCCGTAAAACCCATTGTTCCAATACAGTAGCCAGGTGCCTGTGTATTAATTTGATAAGATAATGATCATCACAGCAGCTTGCTATTACACAGTGTATTAATTCGGCTGGCGTTGTGTTAGATGTCATTTTTATCAGTTTTCAATTATGTGTATCTCTTCGCTTAACTCAACGTTCAATGGCACGCGCACTTAACATAATTATAAAACATAACGCGTATCATTATATTACTTTTTATTAATTACGTACACGTATTAAATTTTATATATTGTTTTTTCTTGTGTTTTTCTCAACCAAAAAGAAAAAATAAAACATATAAATAAATATAAAATTCAACATGAACTCATTTTTATTTAATCATATTTTACAAGAAACTTTTTAAAATAGCATTAAACTTAATTGAAGAGCTTACATTGATTCCGCCATAAATCATTATTTCTTATTACTATTATGTTACTATTATGTTATTTAAATAAAAGCACCAATTTAAAAAACAAACAACAGTATTGCGTTATTTAAATCGTAAAATTAACCAAAAATTTCCTAACAGAATTCGTTTTTCAGAGGTAGCTCATTCATTTCCCTTAATTCTTTACCTTAGGCATAGCATTAATTACTCAACTCAAAATTAATCCACAGTTTGCAAATAAATGCCCCTAATGTTATTGTAAGCCGATAATAGGTGTCATTAACACCTCGTTGTAGGTATACCTCCTCTATGAAATCAATTTACCGAAACCTCCACGGCTTTTACTATATAAATCAATTTACCGAACTTGTCATTTACCGAAACCTCCAGCACCCTCATGACTCATGGTATCTTGGACATTTGGCACTTTCATGTATTTATTTAGTAGATACTGAAAATGCTGAATGTGCTAATTGCAACATCAAAGACGAGCAGGTGAGATTTTTACAGCTTTATTTTTTTCTTGACATAATATTGTATGTTTTCCATTTAATTTATATGCCAGTTTTTTTTTCACCATTTAGGGAATGGGGCTAGGCCCTTTAAATTGGAAAATAACATGTTCTTTTGAGTTAATTTGGGAGATTAATAATGTTGCTTTTATGATTAAAAATACTTTGAAATTGATAATAACAGTGATTTTAATAAGATATATTTTAAGGTTCAACTTATTTAGCTTGACTTTGAGATAATTTACATGTTTATATAATTATTAAAACATTTTTTGTTTGGAAACCTTCCATTGGGAATTTTAAGGTCCCATTTGCGAAAAATATATACGTTTTCATTGCGAATCAGAATGGGTCATCTTACCGGACCCAAATTTGAAGGAAAAAAAACACTATATGCTCAATTTTAGCTCGGCTGTTTTCAGGGAAAACCCTAGGTATTGTGTTTCTACACACCACACCCATTTTGGGGTCACTAGGTCAAAGGTTAAGGTCACTAACCTCAAAAAAATAATAAATTTCATTTTTCAAAACTGCACCGCAGCCTAGCTTGGCACCCATTATGTGGTGCTCTTGTTTATATATAATTTTAAAAATGTATTAATAACCAGAATAGTTGATGCATGTATAAATTAAAAGATACAGCCATGAACAGTGTGTTTTAATTTAAAAAAAATATGCTTTGATTGCGTATTATGCAAAACAATAAAGTCCATAAATTGTTTACTGATTTTTAAAATGTTGAATGTCACACCTCATGTACCACTCCGTTTATGTACCAACACTTTATGTACCACTATCTGACACTTTATGTACCATATTTATAATATATAGAGATAACTCATTTAATATGAATGTGTGTTATTGATGAAATGTATTTTGTGTGATAGTATTTATGAATTTAGACTTATATATTGGCCATAGATTTTATTTTTTGTCAGATTGTCTAAGTACATTGTATCACTGAGTGTCTTAGTGTAATTTATTAGCCCAAGTACATGTAGTACTTAATAAATGATTTATTAGTCTTACCTGAAATTGAAGTAAAGTATAAAAATTCATTTGTCTCTTATCTTATCATGACTAAGGATTATAAAGTCTAAATTGTTTTTATTATATTGTAAAATTGAAATGTGATGCTTTGAAGAGAAGAGAGAATGACCTTATAATAAATGTTCAAACTGTAAAAAATCAAATTATATCCATCTTTAGACTTTAATCATGTTTAGAGAATGACCTTGATTCATTAGGACTGCTATGAATGAATGGACAATAACACCTATATTTTATGTAGTAGTAGTAGTAGTAGTAGTAGTAGTAGTAGTAGTTGTCATAGTAGTAGTAGTAGTAGTAGTAGTAGTAGTAGTAGTAGTAGTAGTAGTAGTAGTAGTAGAAGTAGAAATAGTAGTAGTAGAAGTAGTAGTAGTAGTTGTAGACTAGTAGCAGTAGAAGTAATATCAGTAGTAGTAATAGTTGTAGTTGTTGTTCTTGTTGTAGTAGTAGATAATTATTTAATTAGTTGTAGAAGTAGTAAGAGTTGTAATGGTTGTGTTTGTATTTGTATTGAATTCTGATCATACAACACAATGATGCTGGTGCTAACGATGATGATGATGAATATGATAATGCTGCTGCTGATTGTGATGATGATTATATGATGGGACTTCGGTATTATAAAATTTGTGAGGTTCAAACACAAAACCTGTTGGATAATAAAACTTCTCATTTTATGACAAAATATTTAGATTGTAGAGTAAAAAAAAGAGTATAAAATTCCCTAATAGGAAAGCCACCATTAAAGGACCATGTGGGCTTCATCAAAAGCAATGCATGACACAGTTATATCTCTTTCAAATGCACTCAATATTGCTGTTCCAATTGATATGCTCAGAAATGCTTCTGGTTGGGCATACACCAAAAAGTACTTTCCTTCAATTATTTCTTCTAAAGACACAATAACAACAATGTCGCCCTTAGCAGGAATTCCGGACTCCCCCCCCCCCCCCTAAGATGTTCCCTCCCCAGACATTTCCCCCCTATTTTAGTTTTAGTGCTTACATTCCCCCCCCCCCACCCCACAATAAATTTATAATGGTTTGGTTGAATTATAATCTTGATTTATTATCAAAATGATTATTTTGCTTATGTAATCTTATGTAAATAACTTTTTATATGAAGCAGCTTGTTTGTTGTTTTCTTTGGATTAATCATTCATTATTTTTGTTAAACTGTTTAAGGAGTGCATGTAAATTATTAGTAAATGTATGTTGGTGTACTAGAGAAATACTAGAGGAATACATGTACATGGGAAATATTCTTAAAATCTTACACATGTTGTTTTTAATATAATTAAATAGGATCAATTGATGAATTAATTCAGTTTGAGTAAACTTGGGCTGGGTTGTGGAACTATAGTAATTTGTTGTTTTTAATCCAATTAAATAGGGTAATATGTAACTGTCAAAAAAAATATGCATTCATACGCATATAATCCAATTATTGGATGTCACTGATATTTTCAATTTTACTAGCAGCTTATTAAGACTAACTAAAATAGAAATGGACTTTCCTTGCAAAGTATTTCATTATTAATAATATAATTAGCTAATGTGATAAAAATATTGATATTTTAATAATTTAACTCAATGATATTAATAATATTTAAATTTGCCCAAAAAACAAGGGCAGGTAGATAGGAAGGATTTTTTTGTGGAAAATCAACAGTGTTGTCAGTGTTTAATATTTGTAAAGCTTCTTCAACTTCAGTTTTACATTTTATGACCTGCAACATATTCTATCCTAGTTTATTTTACTATGGTAAGTCATTAAAGTGTTATTCATTTTTGAACTATATAATGTGCTAATCTCATATAATGAATTACTACCCCATTTAAAGATGACAACTTATCTAAATTCATTAATACAATAGTAATAATTGTTTTATTGTAACATACTATTCCACTAAAAATGACCATCATAGAACATCAATGCTGTGCTTTCACTAAATTTTTCATTGATCTGAATTATTTAAAGAAAAAAATCAGTCACTTATAAAAAAATATATAATTAGGGTGTCAAATTTAACAAACTGAACAAGTCAATTTAAACTTCTCTTGCAATGCAAATGGAGCCACTTGAAATTCAAATTGTTCCCATACTAGTCGGCAATATAGCTATGACATTGTGTCTATTCAAAACATGCATCAATCACACCTTCTGAAACTTTTTAGGCGGATTTTTAAACCCTATTTCACTGCAAACTTTCGTCGATAAAAGATCCATGTTGTTATACAACCGAAAATGAAAGTACAGTTTTAAAAAAATGAATAAAGAGCAAACTTGTTGAAAACTGACGAAAAATTTAGCTGATACTAACGTAAGACCATAAGACTGAACAAAATAACACTTAAATTTTAAATCATAACAATAATGTTTACTTCTAAAACAAATTCTTCATTCGTCCGCGGACTTCTTTGTGTCGTAGTCATAAATGCCTCCAAATGGAGGTGTGTGATGCGTCTAAGGATAGAGGTGACAATAACGTAGTGACGTCACCATCTATGTATAGAATGGTGTAGACGGTATCCATAATAATGCCGTATGTACAAATAAGGGACGTAACTCAGCCGAAAACACAACACCATTCAGCTACCGATAATCACGCGCATGTTCAAATTCAAATGCACCCGCCTTTTGCATGATTCTGTCAGTTTTACTGTCCCCTACCGGTGGACTTATGGTTTGCGCTCTGTGTGTCCGTCTGTCTGTCTGTCACAATTTTCTGGATCCTGCGATAACTTTTAAAGTTCTTAATATTTTTTCACGAAACTTGAAACATATATTGATGGCAATATAGACATTATGCACGTCATTTCATTTTGTGCCTACGTCAAAAATTCTGGTTGCTATGGCAACAAATAGACTAGAAATACTGCTGAAAATGGTGGTTTTCTGGATCCTGCGATAACTTTAAAAGTTCTTAATATTTTTTCATGAAACTTGCAACATGGATAGATGGCAATATGGACATTATGCACGTCATTTGATTTTGTTCCTACGTCAAAAATTGTGGTTGCTATGGCAACAAAAAAATAATAATCTGAAAATGGTGGAATTTCTGACAAATTTTGGCGCCGGTAGGGGACCATATTACTTGAAAATAGCCTTGTTATAAAATAATATTTTATCATTCTAAAAAGAAAGTATAGAATCTACTCCTCAACTTTTTCATTTTTAATTGTGCAACTTAAATATAAAGTAACTAAATACGCTATAGTTCAGTTTTATTAATTAATTATTATTACAATTCTAGTATAATAAATAAATATTACACAATATTTTACAAATACTACTTGTTATAGACTTCATCGAAACATTGACACAACCACCAATATTGTTTAGTCTTATATAAGGAATAATTCAAACGATAATCAAATAAATAATGGAAAAAATGCTCATCGTACATTAAAACACAACATTGACGTGTCTTTATTAGACGTCCTCAGTCTATAACTAATGCACTGTTAATCCATAAGAAAACAACGTTGATGTTTATTTACTTGTATTGTGAAATGCATCATAATCATTGATCATTGTAAAATGCCTGCAAATATTTTTAATAAACACAAGTTAATATTGTTTAAAGCAGTGTTAATGTCACATTTTATTGTCTTTTTAGCATTTACCACGATACAATTAAACCGCGACTCGCAATAATGAATAAACTTTTCGTTATGCTGTTTTATTTCTATTTATTGCAATCGTAATTATGCATATTGAACAATGCACACTGTTTGGAAAATACATTCGCCATGACCACACTATGACATCCTTATAAAGTATGTGAAACAATGCTGTTTGTTCTCTTTGTTTCACATTCATTAAAAGCATTTTTTTAAGACGCCACGTTATGCTTTACAAATAAAAGTGAATGTGGGACACCGTTGTGAAATAAACATCAAACTAAACTTACTTGTCACACATCGAAATGAAACAAAAATAAAAATGCAAAATATAAATCCATGTTCCGCGAAGACCGCCATTTTAAATGAAGCAACTATATTTTCAAATGATAACGCCTACAGTTTGTTTGATTAACTTCCACATGTGGACATTATTTCTGATATCATGACCTTATCAGTAACGTTGAGACAGTATTCGACAAGCGTCAAATATGTCCCAGATAAAGCCTCGTCTAAAATTGTGTTTGTGCGGCGATTACAGTTCAGCTCGTAGTAATTTGTCGCTTGTCGAATCCCCAGACAAACACGCGGTTTTAAGGCTCAAGGTCGCGGTGTAATCTCGGGTCGTTATTACGACGCTCAAATGGATACCGATTCGGGACGCTGTGACATTACGGCTGTCCGCGGTGACATCACAAACGATCCGCGGTGACATCAAAAACGATCCGCGGTGACATCACGAAAGTCCGCCCGCGGTGACATCACGAAAGTCCGCGGTGACATCACGAAAGTCCGCGGTGACATCACGGATGTCCGCGGTGACAACACGGCTGTCCGCGGTGACATCACCGATGTCCACAGTGACATCATGGCTCTCCGTGGTGACATCACTTTTGTCCAAGGTAACACCATGCAGGCATATTGTGTACACACATCTTAAAAACTGCAGTTATACGCTTATACGAATATTACACAGATGCGTGTGTTTTGTCGGTTTGACATGTGCATATTCATGTGTACATGTCGGTATTGATGGCTTAAAATTAATTATCAGGGACGCACATATAATAGGCTATCATGTTAATGTACATTGTTATGTTTTGTCAGTTAACATTGTAAACAGCCATACGTAACGGTACAATATGAAAATTATTTTAATTTAAACACACGGTTTCTATGCATGCATGTAAACACGCATGTGTTTTGTCACATTATACATTTTGTAGTAATCTTCGAAGAGTTAGCGTACGCTGTTAATTAATAAAGACTTAAACTATTTGGTAAAATATTTGGTAAATAAGGGATTGGATTTGCGCATTAATTATGTGTCGGATTCAATAACAAGTAAGGAAACTCGCAGAGGAAATTTTCCACAGGCACCCTTGCTTGAAAACTCCCGATTTTGACATTTCAGCTTTGAAATATCTCAATCATTTAACTATATTTATGTTTTCGTCATGGAGAAATACTTTTATACTAACAAGATTAATATGCAGTATGGGATGCACTCTTTTCAATATTCCGAGATTAAAATATCATAGTTTACGCTGCACGCATGATTATCATCAAGATTTATAACTGGGTTATAATCTGAAATAATTACCTTAACCTTAACTTAAGGTGTAAAATTGATATCGCCAAGAGAAAGATGTGATATCCATATCTCATTGCCCATCAGAATACTCGTAGATAAAATTATTCATGAATTTGCGATCTTCTAAGTTAAATAACACTGGTGTACTATCTGGCTTAAATTTGAGGCGAGTACCGTTTCTTTTTCGTTCATGTATGTCATACTTATGTTAAAACATACAAAAGTAAATATGTATATCGCGTTTGAAAATCCCTGTAGTTTCGAGATATGCCTTCAGCAGATCTTTCTGAAACCAAATACGACCGTGTTCATATAACAGTGTTCCGTTGCACCTATGTTCTATGTTCCTCGTCTTGACAGCCCTTGTGGGCCAACCGTGCTGCACACGTCGTTTTGAGAAGTTGTCCCAGCACTATCACTGTTCGCTAGCTTTCTCAAACAGATCGTAGTCTTAGCACGCGCTGATGCAGCTCTTTTCGAGATCGTGTTATGTATTTCAAAAAATGTGTAGCGTTCGTGTAGCGTTCGTTATGTAGGGAAAACCAAAGTCTTTGACATTGGAAATCTAAACGCTCTAACCTCAACTACTCAGCTTTAGACAGTTTACTTTTATTGTTAAGAAATGTGCAATCAATTAGAACACTTACTTTTGTTTCGGCCGGGGACGTTTTCCAGAAATGTGGGAAGACCTGATCAATTTCTTTTTGGATAACAGCCAGGATAGGGTCACGAATCGAAGTGTGACCGGGGCACTCTAGAGCCATGTGGGTGAGAGTCTTTGGTGCTTCACAGCATACTTGACAAATATTACTGACTTTGCTTCCACTGAATCTGGAACGGGTGGTTTTTAGTAAGTATGTCCCTGACACGAACTTCAACTTCATAGCCTGTCTGTTTGCGTCATATGATGAAGAAGATGTTGATTGTAGGAGTAGATGAGGTTTCCCAGGCTTAACTGCGTTAAGATTTAAGTTTTTGAGTGATGACATATATTTTGATTTATCAATTGCATCATTATACCAAAACTGATATAATTTGTTATTCACTATTTTCTTCCAGTGTTCCTTTTTAATAGGCGTTGTAAGTAGGTCATCTGGATCACCTAAGTCGTACTGTCATAACAATTTTCTTACATCTACAAACCAACTAGCACTTTTATGCCATTTAACCGTTAAATGCCGACATATGCCAGGCGCCTTTCTACTGAGTCCTCGTGTTGTAAACATACATTATTGTAGAGAATAAGAGCCCTCTTGTGAAATTGTATTGGTACTCACTGGTAACAGTCCACTTAGTGCGTAAACTGCAATATATGAAGTATTAGGTGGCAACATAAAAAGTTGTTTTAAGATTTTTTTTGGCATAGTTCTAGTTTGTCCATTAATGTTTGTCTAGGGAGGATGACTTCAAGTCCGTAAAAAGATTGGTATCACAAATATTTTCATGATGTGTAGCATAGTTGGAATATCAAGGCCACCTGCGCCGTGGAAGCCTGTAGGCATGAAACTATACACAGATCTCCTCGCTTTCTGGGAGTTGTTATCTACGTTTTCTTCTGCACTTGACTTGATGGTAACCGATCTTTTTAATCCTAGATGTGTGCTTACTTTACTGTTTGCAATTTGTTTGCCATATATATCAAAGTTGTCTGTACCGGTATTTGGAGTTTTGCTGTCACTTGGAAGAACCTTAAGAGCCTCGGTCTTTGTTTGCTGTAAGATATAGCGCGCACAGTTTGCAAAGTCTTCAGCCATACTTATTAAAACTTTCGTTTCTTGAGTATTGGTTGAATTTAGGGTAATGTCATCGGCGCAGGCACTTGCGTTACATTTGATATCACCTATGGTACACACATGATCTGTTGATTCTAGCCTCTTTAGAAGAGGGTTTACGAAAATTTTGTAGAGGTCGGTGCTCAAGATCCCACCTTGACGTACCCCTTGCAGGACTGGGAACGGTTCAGAACGGGAATCTGCCCATTTTACTACACTTTGAGCGTTGGTATGAATGCTGTTTATAATCGATCAATGCCTGTCCTTTACTCCTGAGTGGTATACACGCCTCAGAAGATGCTGGTGGTCTACTACATCAAATGCCGCTTTTGCGTCGAGAAAGACCATATCAACAGGAGTCCCTATGTCTTTGCACTCTCTCGCAACACTCAACCATAACTGTCAAATGGTTGTCGCGGGTGGATTTCAACTGCCCTGACATCGACTGGGAGAACCTAGCTGTGAGGAACAGTGCCCAAGACAAAGATGTCCGTTAAGCTCTTATTGACTTAACGGCTGACTTCAATCTCACTCAATCCACGACAAACCCACCAGGGAGATTTCTAGATCTTATTTTTACCACTAGCACTTCTCTCGTCAAATCCACATCAAACGCTCCTGTGATTTCAGACCATGATATAGTCGTTGCAGACTCAGACATTAAACCGTTTTACACAAAGAGGTCGCCCAGACGTTGTTACCTGTTTTCTAAAGCCAACCGGGATGTCTTTAAGGTAAAAGCCGACGAAATATCAGGAAACATTACCACCATGTTCACCAAAACTCTTTAGTCCATGAATTTTGGGATACTTTCAAATCGGATCTTACTGCTGCCATCAACGCAAACATCCCTTCAAAATGAAAACAACTAAAAACTCAACTCCATGGATCACAAGGAAAGTAAAATCAGTAATAAAGAAGAAAGCACGCCTCTATAAAAAAAGCTAGAACCTAAAAAAATTGGACAAACTATAGGAAATTCCAAAGGAAAGGAAGAAAAGAATCCGCCAGGCAGAATGGGAGCATTTTAACAGAATAATCAATGAAGGTCTTCAGACCAACAATACAAAACCATTTTGGTCATACGTCAAATTAAAGAAACAGGATAACATCGGTATTGCACCTCTACGCTCCAATGGTCACCTAGTCACCGACTCTAAAAGCAGAGCTGAAATCTTACTAAACCAGTTTAAATCAGTTTTCACCAAAGATGATGGCTCACAACAGAAACCAGTACTCTCAGGCTATGTTACTGAAAACATCCCTACACTTTTGATTGGTCAAGAAGGCGTACACAAACTACTAAAGAATCTTAAGGTCAACAAAGCCGTAGGCCTTGACGATGTACCCAACAAAGTCCCCCAGACATGTGCTACGGAGCTAGCCCCAGCTATAACCGCTATCTTCCAGCAATCAATCAACACTGGAGAACTGCCGAAAGATTGGGAAGATGCCAACATAGCACCAGTTTACAAAAAGGGAGACCGTCCCGCAGTTGAAAATTACCGCCCTGTATCCCTTACCACTGTCATCTCCAAACTTCTCGAACATATCATCTGCCACCACATTCTAAACCATCTTGACAAACACAGAGTTCTCACCTCCTTGAATCACGGCTTTCGCTCTGGATATTTCTGTGAAACTCAATTAGTTGTAACAACCCACGATCTACTTAACTTCTATGACCAAAATAAACAAGTCGATACCACCATCCTGGACTTCAGTAAGGCCTTCGACACGGTCCCACACCAACGCCTGCTTCTGAACTTGAGAACTACGGAATCCGAGGCAACCTCCTGTCCTGGATCTCGAACTTCCTCACCCGCCGAAAAATGTGTGTGGCCGTTAACGGGGAGAAATCACACCAAGTACCAGTCCGGAGTTCCTCAAGGGACAGTGCTAGGACCGTTGATATTTTTGTGTCATATCAACGACCTGCTAGAGAAGGTGAAGTCCCAGTTTCTACTTTTCGCAGATGACTGGCTTCTTTATGCATCGGTCACACTGTCACGAATTAGAGCTACGAATGAGCTACGATTCAATCGGCTGCGAATTACTACGAAATTGTCAAAATTCGTAGGCCGCTACGATTTCAGTACGGAGCACAACGAATCTACCATCAAAATGTTGGAAAACGAACACGGAAAGGTACGGACTGCTACTGATCGACGCGATTTAGTACGGAGCGCCACGAATCGGTACGATTAAGCTACGAATCCGCTACGGTCTGGTACGATTAAGTACGATGCTACGCGAATCAGTGCGATCTAACTACGGATCCGCTACGGTCTAGTACGGGTAAGTACGAACTAGAACGGTCCGCTACGAAGCAGTGGGAATTGCGACGGACTGGTACGGACAGGTAGGAACGAACTACGATTGAAGATTGCGCCCACAGCCTCTTGTATTGTCATACACAGAATGCCTCCCAAAAAGAGATCATGCAAGCGGCAGCAAAAGCGCGTAACAGAAATAATGGAATCAGCCGTGTCGGGGGAAGAGTCTACCTCCTCCATCCAAAACCAAGAGCCGGGTCGTCTTAAAAGCCAGTCTCTTATCCTACACCTCCTTTTTCTTCTCTTACCTGATACAGTATGTAATTATTAATGTACAGATATAGACTATGCTTAGGAAAGTAGGAATGCTTCACAAGTTGGACCTCCCACCACTCCAAGACAGACGGCGCGCCCAAAGGTTGACGCTATTGTACAAGGTGGTGAAAGGGCACGTACCGGCCATTTCCATTGAACGCTACCTTAAGCCACTAAGGCCTAAACGTACCATACGAGCTAAACAATATGATGGACTATATCCATCAAAACATAGTGTGTAACCTTGTAAAAAATAACTCCAAGTGCTTAGAAACTATTCCAGCAAAAACTGTTCTCTTTAAAATTTAATTCTTTGTTAAAACTGTGATTGATTGGAACAACCTAAGTGATGACATTGTGAATTCTTCAACAATTGACATTTTCAAAGACAGTGTATTAAAACAGCAATAGTGTAACAATCGCGCACTCCACTACCGTCGAGTTAAAGCCAGAATCGGTTTCTTCGACGTAACCATCCAGATCCAGATCCAAAACCTCTTCAACGATTAAGGCTGCATGTAGCGGTGATGTATTGGCTGTGAATCTACGTTGATACGCACTTTAATCCTGCTCTAGGGTTGAAACCAGTCTGGCTATAAGAATAGTCTCTAATAGTTTTTCAATTACGGGTAGCACTGTAATACCGCGGAAGTTACCTGCTTCAGTTCTAGATCCTTTATTTTTAAATACTGGTGTTAAAATACCGATTTTAAGACTTTCAGGTACCTCTCCACTGATTAGAATGGCATTCAATAACTAAAGGATTGCACTATGAAGTATTTGTCCACCGTTTGTGACACTTTCAATTGTTATTCCATAATAAGCTGGAGCTTTCCCTTTGTTCAAATGAGAAAATGCTTTTTCAAGTTCTTCAGTTGTGATTGATGGTACTTCTTTATCGAAGACTAGATCACTGATGTGTCTGTACTCTTCGGTCACTTGTTCGTGGTATTCACTGTCAAAGTTAGTATCGGTGGAGAGTTGTGCAAGTTTCTAAAAATGCCACTGAATCTGAACCATTAAATTGTTCTTCAGCAACATATAAGTCTTCAATAATACACTGTTTATTCTTTCTCTCCTTAATTTATTAATCAGTTTGTGAAATAATTTTGAATCTCTTGTTTTGGTGTTTATAATGTTCTCTTTATCCTGAGCTGATCTTCTTGCTTTTCACACCATGAACATTATTAAATAACCATTTATACTATACATCATCAATGTAAGCAAGTAAGTATTATAATAACTATAATAAATTCTGTTGATTTCATTCTGCTTATCTCTGGGAGAGTGTAATCATTGTTAATATTATGGCAGTATGATACCGTTGCAAATATTGGTCGTGTGTATCCTTAAAGTTGGGTATAGGCTTTTGAACGCATGACGTATTTTCGCGGAAATATTTGCGTTGCCGAAATATTTTACTTTCAGTTTTTGACACATCACTAATATTTGATAATGTCGTCTGTGTCATCCGGCTCATTAAATTCACAGTAGGTGCATAACACTTTTCAATGGCTTGGTGTCATATGATAATTCTTCCGCGTCAAGGAAGTTGAATATATCGAAATAAAAATTTGAATAACATTTGTTCCCAGGACTTTTCGACCAAGCTTTCCAATGTTACCATGTGCCATTGCTAAAAATGAAAAACAGAACAGAAAATTTGCCTGTCAAAAGCAAATTAGCGCCATATTTCCTTGCATCCATTTGTTTGAATTAGTTAGTGTTCTTCAACTTTTCAGAGATGACAAGTATTCGAGGAAGCGAGATGGATACCTGGAATGGAGTGACTATTTCATGGCCATTGCATTCTTGTCTGCCCAACGGAGCAAAGATCCACGGACACAGGTTAGTGTGGGTTAGTTACTGACACTTCCACAAATCTAAATAATATTTGAAATATTTTTTACGCTTAAACCATTCATTCTGTCCGCGTGGAATTTCATAGTAGCAACCACCGCACCTTCCTAATTCAGGGGAGATAAGTTTTTTGTATACTCATGAAAACCAACCCCACTGTAGGTTGCCGAAATACGCGTCAATTACTCGTTGAAAACGTATTTTTAGCAAATAAAAAGTACATGGATTTAATAGAACGATGAACAAACTTGAAGAATTTGACCAACATATTTCGCGATCGCGTTGATTTCTTTGCCGATTTTTTATGGTAAGTTTTCATTTTAAATTTTTTATTTGTTATATAACGAATTCTACGTATTTCATGGTTTTATTTAGAAGCAAAATGTATACTTTACATAATAAAAAATAAAAATCTGAAATATTTTGCGCGTATATGTTGTGTTTGTTATTTTATAATTACCTTGTAAAATACAACAAGGGAGGTAACTGTTACATTGTAAACAAACAACAACAACAACTTGGCTGTAACACTTGAGAAGTTTATTGTTTTGTTTAATAATATAATTATAATACTTGCACCTGTGTATGTTTTTTTTATTTGTTTGAACCCATTGAACTTGTTTTTGTGTAAACATTACGGATAACAATCGATTATAACTGTTTGATTTATGAAACAAAATTTTACGATTTGTACCATACTTCATTTGTACCATATTTCATTTATTTTACATAAAAATTGAAAAAAACATTGATACAGATAGTCGTACCTATTGATTGAAATTTTGTATATTTTATAGATTACACAGTCACTAATGAACTATGAGTGAAGACCTGACGTATGAGTATGATTCTGAAGGAACTGATGGCAGTGATGCAGTTATAGAGGTACAGACACTGGCAAGCAAGGGGAAAGCAAGGATTATTTGAGAAAATCGTTTTATAAATAGTTTAACAATTTGTATAAGTGCTATGTTTTAAAAGCAATACAATTTATGTAATATATATTTTTGGAAGGTATAATTATTTTATATTCTTTAAAAGATATAAGATTATTAATTTAATTAAATGATCAAATAAGATATTGATTTGATCATAACATTAAAACATAAATATGGCATATTTTAGATGAAAGGAAATTATTTTAACGCATTGACTTGTTTGTGTTTGACCTGAAACAATAACTTGTTTGTATATTAAATAAAATATCATACACATTTCAGGGGTGGCGAAATCAAATGTCCGAGTTGCCCGAGTCGTACATTTGCTTGTCTGGGCAACTGACTTTTTTCAATTAAGTTGTCCGTGGACAACAAGTTTTTTAAAAGTCGCGTACAGGTATACAAAAATACATTGTATTAAAGCCGTAATTAAGTTTTACAAAACCGGATGTTGACACGCGATTACATTGTCAGTGCTATTTGCGGAGCAATCAAGCTAAAATACGTGCACTTTCCTGCGCAGTGATCTCCCTTATTCTATATGAGACCGGGAGCATGCCGCATTTTCAACATTCGGCCCGACTGTTAGACAGTGTACAGACTGGTTTCTTTATTTTTACAATCAGACGGAAATAAAAAGTATCAATCTAAGATAATCAAAACACGGTCTACCTTGTTATTCAAGACGACTTTAATGGTAAAGATGAAACTTTTTTTTTAATCTTCAACAACGGAGCAGAAACCCGAAGCTTTGAGCAGCCCACCTCCCAAAAAACTAAGAAAGATTATGATATAAAAATATGATCTAAGTAAACGCACCAGAACTTTTCAAGAAACAGATTTTCAATGGTTACCAGTTTATATAATCAAATTGCTACCAGTAGCGGAGCCTCAGTCTGATGAGGTCCACATATTGGACTAGTTTAATTTGTTAAGATTACAATGTACTTATGTTCAGCACATGTTTTAATAACACTAGCTTCGCAAGATTTAAAGTTTGAGAAAGTCTTTATATTGTTTATAATATACTGCTATAATGAATGTACCATTGAAATACAATTATAAACAAAACAAGCAAATCATACTCATTTTGATATATTCCACATTATTTAACATTAATCAATAAATGCGTTTATAATTTATATAAACATTAACGGACAAGTGTAGTTCAGCAACGGGCAAGTTAAATTTCCTAAATGGTTGTCCGTGGACAAGTATAGTTTTTTGAGATTTCGCCACCCCTGCATTTTCATACTGTTTAAAGTAACTATATACAACTAATAACTATAAATAAATACAAGTGTTTTAATACATTTATTACAATGTTAAAATACTTTTTTTTAATAAAGATTCCAGATTCGGACGAAACTTTGCCGCCATCTGACAAAGAAACACAGCCACCTCTGGAGGAATGTGGTCAGGAAGTTGAATGGTCCCAGTCACCATTAGGATATTTTGTAAGTCATGGTGAAGGTAAACATGTTAAAAAGTGTCAAGTGATTTTTAACAGGACTACATTTTTATGCCCCCGAAGGTGGGCATCTAGTGATTGCATTTCCGTCTGTATGTCCGTCTGTCCATCATACTTTTTAAAATGTCTGTGCTTTGAGGTTATATTTTACATAGAATGTCAATGGAAGGAGTAGCAGCTTGCAGATTGTAAGCCATCATCCAAGTTATAAGACTACATCAATGTTCACTTCTTTTTCATCAACACACAGCAATAACATCGGTATTGTGGTCTCATTGGAGCAATTAAGCACTGAAATGGATAAACATTTTTCACATTCACATGATATAAATGCCTTTTTTATTCTTGCTAACTGTCATCAACAAATGTTAAACTAACAGTTCAATTTGTTAAATAATGCAAAATAAGGTTATGGTTGTTTTTCAATGTCATTTTTTGCAAATACATGTATTTGGTAATCATATAGTATTGCTTATACATATTTCATCCCTATCATTGCATTTAAATTGTATTTAAATGAATCGAAACGTATTGAATGTTTATTTCATTTTCAATATTTGTCATCATAATTAATGCAGCAGTACTGTGGGATAAAGTAAAACCATGTATTATTTAATTTTTATCTCTATTTCAGGATTATTATTTTTATATTCCATCCTATGGTGATCGGAGACTAAGAAAACAGTGTGGACAAATGAGGTATTATTGATATATTTAGTGTATATTATTTACATTAGTATTTTCACAGTCCCAATTTTCGAATTATGTACACAATGTTATTATTTAATACAATTTTTTTATATGAGCCTCGGTCTGGGAAAATGAGCTTTATGCATAAAGTGTCCTCCCAGATTAGCCTGTGGAGTCGCAAAGGCTCATCAGGCACGACAATTTCTACCAAAACTGGATTTTTGTAAAGGGGAGAGATCTTTAAACGAAAAATACAATAAAAGCGGCAAGCGTCTTCCCTGATTAGCATGTGCTATTTATTGTGCATATATAACCATTTGAAAAAATGGTTTGTCATAAAATGTCATATAAATGAACTTTCATGTCATGAAATTACATTGTGCATGTATAATAAATTAAATACTCATACCACAATTATGCACTTTAAATTATTATATTATTACATTATATTTTCTTAATGAGGTATTTTTTGGCAAAAAAGACACAGTATTTTTCATTATTATCATAAAGAAATGTGCATTTCAATTCATTACAGCGTGCAATCCAGGAGGGGGAAGTTCTAAATAACTCGTATACAGCACTGTTTCAGCCAACCGGGTTTCCTTCTCTGTGTGAAATGTTTATTATATGTAAAATATGTTGATGCAATCTTTCATTCTGTCATATAAACAAATATATAGTACTTTTTAATGTGGGGTTATATTTTCTTTCAAAAATGTGTATCCATTTATTACCTCCCCTGAATTTTGCAATTGTTATTCTATATTTAAACATTTACTCTTTTACATATAGGGTACAAAGTGTATATTTTCTGATTAGTATTCACTTATTATTTAAGAAAATGTATAATTTGCCATTGATTATGAAAACATTAAAAATGTGTGGTGGTTGCTATTCATAGTTTTTTTGTAGTTACTGTTAATGAGCTAGGTACAGATTTTAAAACAAGGAATTCGCGTAGGTTATTTTCAGTTTTTTGTAATTCTTGTTTAAAATTAAATGACTCAGTTTTCCTGATGTTGTTTATGCAATGCTATTTTTAACCAGGTTTTCCGAAGGAAAAAACTGGTTATAATTTATTTGATTGGCGAATGTCGGCGGGCAGACTGGCAGGGGGGGCGGAACAAGCTTGTCCGGGCCATAACTTTGTCGTTCATTGTGAGATTTTAAAATCATTTGGCACATTTGTTAACCTTCATGAGACGGTGTGTCACGCGAAAGAATTACATTGATATTTCCAAGGTCAAGGTCACACTTTGAGTTCAAAGGTAAAAAATGGCCATAAATGAGCTTGTCCGGGCCATAAGTATGTCATTCATTGTGAGATTTTAAAATCATTTGGCACATTTGTTAACCATCATGGGACTGTGTGTCGCACGAAAGAATTACATCAATATCTCTAAGGTAAAGGTCGCCACAACTAAAAATAGATTTATTTTGAAACAAAGGGGGTTAATTATAAACAATCAGTTCAGTTTGAGTTGTCTCCCTTTATCAGACTTTTTTCACATTGAAAACATGGTTTTGTGACAATTTTGTCCCTTGTTGGTATGAATGTTTACATCCATGCCCTACAGATGAAGTGTGAAATTTGTGCCGTTCCGTTGATTTTGATATAGTTATGGGCCTTGGACTTGATACATTTTTCACTTTTCATAACAGTTTTTTTTATGTTTTTTATGCAACGGTTTCAGATGCTGGGCTGATTTTTGGTATGTGCGTCTACCTACATGACCTACAGTTAAAGTGTGAAATTCGTTTTGGCCCATTGATTTTTTGTGGAGTTATGTGTCTTGGACTTAGAAATATTCACTATAATAACAGTTTCTGGATATTTTTTAAACAAGGCTTTCAGATATTGAACTGATGTTTAGCTCGGCTGTTTTTGGAGAAAACCCAAGGTATTGTCATAGCCAGCTCTTCGTCCGCCGTCAGCTGTGCGCCGTAGGCGTCGTGCTAAAACCTTAACATTGGCTCTAAAATCAAAGTGCTTCCACCTACAACTTTGACACTTCATATGTAGATGCACCTTGATGAGTTCTACACGCAACATGAGATAATTTTTTTTGGGGGGGGGGGGGGTAGGTGGTGACCCCCCCCTTGCATTGTCCAAGTAATACGAAACATTTATCAAGCAAACAAAAACACGGAACTGAAAAAAGACGCTTTGTATAAATGGATATTGCGTAACGTGTTTCGGTGAATGAGCTGCAATTTCGGTAAATTAACAAAAGCAGGTGCCCGAAAGAGTCATCGTTCTTTACATTGTAATCCGCGCGAAAAATAAAGGGAGGCACGTTTGCGACATTGTCGAATCATTTACGTCAAACGAGCGCCATAATAAAAAATAGTTGCTTTTTGACCTATAAAACGAATACAAAAAATGAAGTTCCTTGAGCCGAACTCGAGTACAAAGGTGCTAGAATCGGACGTCAAGAATAAATGGCGACAGGAGTGGTTGGCTGAAGTTGATGAACGTGGAGTTAAATTTCGCGATTGGCTGAAAAAATATATTGCCTGGTACAGTCAGTCAACAAGTTTAGAATCACCTGGCAAAAAACGTTGATTCTTTTGACCACAATAATTTCTTTCGGGATTTAATGTCTATGTGAGAAGATGTAAAAATAAAGGGTAAAATTTATTTTGTTTGATAACAGGTTAGGCCAGACGGCATATGCAATTTTTTGTCAAAAATAGCCAATTAAAGTTCACCCTTCGGCAAAGTATTAAAAATCATTCAACTTACAGAATTTGTATTTGAAAACATTGTCATGGCATTTGTTTTCAATGAGCAAAAAGCTTATTTGAAAATAATAAAGCCTTCTATATTCATATGCACAATTCAAAACATAACTAATTCAATCAGTTCCGGTTAACTTTTTGCTGTATTTATCCCCCCATGTAAGCATAATACAAAAGCTTTATTGCTAAAAATTGGTTAATTTACTCCTTTACCTAATGTATACTGTAGACACTTATCATTTTGTTTTTATTATGGCATTATGGAAAATTAAAAACAAATTAATCGGAACTGCTGATTATCCGGAACTAGTTGACAAACTGTATATGTTCATTGTTGATTTAAATTTTTGGTTTCTTACTATAAAAAAATATATTAACTCTCCTTTATAAAATGAACATGCAAAACAGGTGTGATTTTTAAGATTTATGTTAATTTCTTAGCTATTTTTTATTTGTTATTTCGCTAAGTCTCAAGAGCTTCCGGGGGCCTTCTACCAGGGCTTTGCCCTGGACCCATCGGGGGTCCTGGCGGCCCCCAGCTAAAATTTTCAGGTTTTTCACTTTTGCCAACTTTTAACCCTGAAGGTCACTGTGACCTCTAATATAAAACTTTAACATAGGCTCTAAAATCAAAGTGCTTCCACCTACAACTTTGAAACTTCATATGTAGATGCACCTTGATGAGTTCTACATGCCACATCCATTTTTGGGTCACTAGGTCAAAGGTCAAGGTCACTGTGACCTCTAAAAAAAAATAATTCTGACAAGCTTTCGCAGCCGAGCGTGGCACCCGTTATGCGGTGCTCTTGGTGGTATGCGAGTCTACCTACATGATCTGCAGATGAAGTGTGACATTCGTGCCGGTCTGTTTATTTCTAGGGTAGTTATGGGCCTTGCAATGAGAAATTTGCTCTATAGTAATTGTTTTCCAGATTTTTAAGCCCCCGGTAGGGTGGCATATAGCAGTTGAACTGTCCGTCAGTATGTCAGTCAGTCTGTTTGTCCGTCCGAAAAAAACTTTAACATGGGCCATAAACTTTTCACTATTGAAGATAGCAACTTGATATTTGGCATGCATGTGTATCTCATGGAGCTGAACATTTTGAGTGGTAAAAGGTGAAGGTCAAGGTTATCCTTCAAGGTAAAATGTCAAATATATTGCGTCTGTCCGTCCGAAAACTTTAACATTGGCCATTACTTTTCAATATTGAAGATAGCAACTTGATATTTGGCATGCATGTGTATCTCATGAAGCTGCACATTTTGAGTGGTGGAAGTTCAAGGTTAAGGTCATCCTTCAAGGTCAAAGGTAAAAAAATAAAAAAATTTCAAAGCGGCGCAATAGGGGGCATTGTGTTTCTGACGAACACATCTCTTGTTTTGTATGCACCACTAACAGGGTGCAGAATCAACGGGGTTTCCCGGGTTTTACACACGGGCTTGACAGAATGTAAACACACCATTAAGAACTTTATTTTTGCAAATATCTCGAGTTATTGAAATACATTTGCAAAAATCTTTAGTGCATAAAAGATAATTTTTCTTGCAGTTTGTGCCGATATCTTAAGGTATAAGAATAAATCCTTGAATACATCTGAAATCGTTGACAAAATTTCACGTTGCGTGAAGCATTACCATGTACATTGAATGCAGTAGATACTGAATTTTGAACAATTACACAGGCTTATTAATTAAAGTAATTCTGATGTATTTCACATTGCCATAAGCAGCATAAAATCTGTCTTTTATGGACTAGTTGAAATTCTTGAGAAAAATAATATAAAAAAGTTATTTGAAATTAAAAACCAGTTACAGTCGACTGGTGTATACATCCATTAACGTTAAAAGGGAGAACCCCACGAATTGATATTGATAGTTATGGGTCTTGGAATTGGAAATGTTTGTATTATAACCTTTTTTCAGAGTTTTTTTTTTAAATATTGAGCTGTTGGTTTGTTTGTGTGTTTGTTTGTTTGTTTGCCCCAACTTTAACATTTGCAATAACTTTTGCAATATTGAAGATAGCAACTTGATATTTGGCATGCATGTGTATCTCATGGAGCTGCACATTTTGAGTGGTGAAAGGTCAAGGTCATCCTTCAAGGTCAAAGGTCAAATATATAGCTTCAAAGCGGCGCAAAAGGGGACATAGTGTTTCTGACAAACACATATCTTGTTGGTATTTGAGTTTATCTTTATGACTTACATATGAAGTATTAGTATCGTTTTGGTCCATTGGTTTTTTGCTAAGTTATGGGCCTTGTTTTCTCTAAAATAGCTGCTGTGGGACTTCAAAGCGCTGAAGAGGGCATTGTGTTTCACAAACGCAGCAGCGCTTGTGTACATTGGGAATAATTGTATGTTGGGTATCAAATTCGTTGATCAGTCTGCATAAGAAAAAGTCTCTGGAATAATACTGATTTTGCAGTACAGTGGATTAGTCTGCATCCTAATGTGTTGTAGGGGCGGCAGTGTTTGTGACACATTTCCTGTTTTGATATCAATGAATGCTAAAATATTCATAAAACAAACAGTCAAGGTTGAGCAAAACCAAGAAAATTCTTCTTTTGCTTATATGGAAAAAATACCGGTACCACGCCAATTGGGAAAAAATAAAATGAAAAATTCCTGATACTGGGAACATTTGCTTTGCAAGATCTTGAGATAAGATTATTTTTTTAATTGCTTGGTTCTTAATTGCACAAACCAAATATAATTTAACATGCTTATTTGCTGGAATGTTCAGTGTCAGTGCTCATTTTATTTGTTCGCTTGAAGATAATGCACTTTTGGTAAAAAGTCATGCAACTTTACTATCTTTGGGGAATTTTTGGGAAGGCAAATGGGAATTTCCTTGATTGGGAAAGTGTCTTGTATGGGAAGTTATAAAGATTGGAGAAAAATGCTGGTGAATATTGATAATGTTTAGTGTTTTTCCCAGGAGGGCAAAGGGGCATGGCGCATTACTTTCAAAAAGGGCATTTTAGCGCGCAGTTTAGGCAAAAAAGGGCAAAAACGTTCCATGTTATTTGCTCCACGAAGCAGTTGTGGAAAAAATAACATAAACAAGCACATTTAATGGTAATAGATGTATTTAACTTACTATGATTTATATTAATATATTTACCTTGCAATGAACATTGAAGTTCCATGCTGTTTCAATAAACTGTACAGCACGACAAACATAATAAAGCAATATATGCATATGAATCTGATTATACACAGATCCACTAACATATAAATGAAACCATGTTTGTCTTATCCCATTTTCTAACAATAATCTCGACAGATGTTTAAAATAACATTGCGAGTAAATTGATCTCTAACAATATGCAAACACTCGTTTCCGTGACATACATCCACCGAGTAGATTGACGCCTCTCGAGTAAATCAAGCACAGTCGGAGCGTCACAGACAATCAAGGAAGCTGATTTTGCGGACCAAGTTAGATCGTAAGGCAAATTTCGTGGCGAAATTTGCCTTTGAAAAAAGGGCGCGTGGCGAAATTTGCCTTTAAAAAGGGCAGCGTGGCGATCCGGGAGGGCGGCGTGGCTTTTCGCCACGCTAAAATGGCCTGGGAAAAACACTAATGTTAATGGTATATTGTATTTCTTGATGAAATAGGTTGGGGCCTGTATTGTTAACGAAGAGAAAAAGATTGTTGGCATTGGATACAATGGGATGCCGAACGGCTGTTCAGATGATAACATGCCCTGGGGTCGTGAGGGAGACAATATTCTCAATACAAAGCATGGTGAGTTATTTCATTACACAATAGTAATGTCCATCTCAATTAAAAAGTGGGACATCAATGGTATGTCCCCTAAATATATACATGTACTTAAACAATGAACTTTAGGGTCTTATTTTGCAGGTATATATTTAGTAACAGTGTCGTAATGATAAAATCATTAAAACAAAATTTTGTAAAATGGGTAAAACATTTGTTTGCTACATACCTTAAGTGAGATTCAAACTCACGCCTTAACAAACTTGTGCTGGAAAAAGTAACAGACTGCTTTCCTTTCTTTCGATCATCTAAAGTCACTCAACTGAAAATTTGAGTGTGATCCATCCAGTGTTTAGAGAACTTCAGACATACAGACTCAGTGACATGTGCAATACTTAATTCCTCGGATTCCATTGGGACACACACATTGTTGCCAGTGATGCTCTAAGAAGATGCAAGAAAAGCAGAAGAAACTATAAAATCGTTATATATAGTCCCAAAATTAAGTTGTTTTCAACTCCTATTTAAGTACTGTGTTGATCTTAAATGACAATACTATGTAGATGATTTAAAAAAAGGAATTTTGTCAGAGACAATTTTTGGAAGAATTATGGGCCTATGTCTGTTTTCCCACTTAAGAATATAATTACATATAAACATTTTTTTTTGTTTCTAACTCCTCTTTCAACACTGGACTAACCCCACTTATACTTAAATGTTTGAATGACCTAACTTTTTAGATGATCATAAATAAAGGAATTGTGACTGTGGCCAGCTTCGGCTGAACAATGATCCTTTGACTGTTGGTCTGCTGTGGTATACCAGTAGATTGGTCTGTATCCAAACATTTGTGGCATATATTACCATTAAAATATGCAGTGCTTGGTAATGCCACAATTTAGCTCAGTATAAGTAGTGTGAAGTCATTACTTAACCCACAGTGAAGTCATTAGTTAACCCACAGATAAAATCTGTCTGCATTTTGATGTGAATACCCATTTGGGGCCAATGTTCAGGAAGTATAAGATTAGAATTAGCAGGATTTTCTGGTGAATCAAAGCACTGTTGATAAAGCATTTTTGAATTGGAAATTGAAGTTCCAATGACTAATGAAAAAAAACCCAAAATAAGGATTGGGAATGAGGTAAATAATTGGACCTACATTGTGTTAAATATTTATATGACCTGTCTGTTTATTATTTATTATTACTGCATCTCATGGCAAGTTAAACCTCTATGTTTTAAGTTAGTATTCTTGAAGTCCAATCATTCTACCATTATAATTTTTTGCAACGAACATATGACCAAAACTTGATAAGTAATACAATTTAATGGTGTCAGGTTAAACTAAAGAAAGGGTGTAATAACAGTATAATGCTGTCCCACATGTATTCAGCTAGGTGGAAGTACAACTGTTGTTAATTGCACAGTTAAAGTCTCTATAACGCTCAAAATCAACGAGAATTTCGTTAAGTATTTCGTAAAATAAAGTTAACACCTTAACAATCAGTGTTCCTTATAGCAATAGCCAAAATTTCAACGCTAGATGTGGTATGATTACATAGATTTTTGTAGATACAAAATGCTCGTTTTTATTTATTTGTGACCACAATTAATTCCCGCGAATATATATATTCATACGACACACAAACACCATTTTAGTATTCATGTGTCGTATGAATAGCTATGCAAAACAATAATAAAAACTAGCATTTTGTATCCACAAACATCTATTTTACCAGACCACATCTGACGTTGAAATTTCGGCAATTGCCATAAGGAACACTGATTTTTAATTTGTTAAGTTTATTTTACAAACAATTGTACGAAATTTTCGTTGATTTTGAATAGTTATGTTACTTTAAATATTTGGGTCAAGTTCTGGAAAAACTGGGCTTAATGCATGTGAGTAGTGTCATGTGTTATCCCAGATTTGCCTGTGCAGTCTGTTAAGGCTTGTCAAAAATAACACTTTCCGCTTTTATGGATTTTTATGTCCCCACCACTATAGTGGGGGACATATTGTTTTTGCTAGATGTCTGTTGGTTGGTTGGTTTGTGTGTTTGTTTGTTTGCTCCAACTTTAACATTTGCCATAACTTTTGCAATATTGAAGATAGCAACTTCATATTGGGCATGCATGTGTATCTCATGGAGCAGCACATTTTGAGTGGTGAAAAGTCAAGGTCAAGGTCATCCTTCAAGGTTAAAGGTCAAATATATGTGTCAAAATCGCTCATTTAATGTACACTTTTGCAATATTGAAGATAGCAACTTGATATTTGGCATGCATGTGTATCTCATGGAGCTGCACATTTTGAGTGGTGAAAGGTCAAGGTCATCCTTCAAGGACAATGGTAAAATATATGGGGACATAGTGTTTCACAAACACATCACTTGTTGTTATTAGCCTGTGTGGACTGAAAAGGCTAATCTGGGACGCCAATTTAGGCACATGCATCAAGCCCTGGTAAACAAGAACTATGCTCATTTAGTCAGCACCACTGTGAAAATGGGAGAACTGAAGATGGCTGAGCCGCATGTAAAAATATTAACGTCTCTGATCACACATGAATAAAAATTGATGATCTAACTAAACTAACAAATATCCTCTATATGGTCTTATGGTTTATTTATTCCAGTATGCCATGCGGAACTGAATGCTGTTCTAAATAAAAATTCAGCGGATGTTAAGAATTGCACTATCTACGTAGCGTTGTTCCCATGCAATGAGTGTGCGAAAATTGTGATACAGGCTGGTATCAGGGAAGTCGTGTACTACTCTGACAAGTACAAGGACAAGCCTGAATTCCAGGCAGCAAAACGCATGTTTGACATGGCCAGGGTCATTTACAGGTATTGTATCAAGAGACCTTAGAAGATTATAGAGGTTGTGGAAAAAGTTTGTTTATAAACATGTCTTATAAATGTCCTGATATGTGAAAAACTGGAAAATAATCTGCTAAGATTCATATGCTTCTCAATACAAAACTGTTAAACGTTGTTTATGTATCAAAATGTCCCAAGAAGTGCACGAATGTCCACTAAATAACAGTGTATTGTAGTGGGTATCCTCACTGCATCATCAGTGTCCTCTTATGTTAAATTTGAATATGTTTAACATGTTTCGACCTAATTTCTTTTGTTGTCATTTAGCCATCAACCATATATTTAATATATTACTTTCCTAACAGATCTTGCATTTAAGTAGTGCAACTTAACATTTCTCATGCCTTTGTATAACAGACAGTATAGGCCGATTCAACAGAAGATTGTGATAGACTTTGGCACTATAGACGAGATGTCCAATGGAGTTCTAGCAGACATGGAAAGGATGTCCGTAAGCCATGGGAAGGCTGAAAGCCCTCCTGCAAATGCCAACGGCCCAGCAGATTCTTCTGAAAATGAAACTTGCCAAATAGATTCTACTAGCTAGCTTGCTGCGAAGTGCTTTGGAATAAATTTTTCATCTTATATGTTGTTAATGACCTTATTGAGATTTCATGCCCAGGCATTTGAATAATTAACCAAAGCTTTTTCTGCAATTATTTGTGTGGCTAACTCTTTCCTTTTGTAAGAATAACAAGCTAACGGTCTGCACAGTGTTGTCAACCAGGTCCAGATTAAAGTGTCTGCTTGAAGAGTATTAGAGCCTCATATTTTTAGCATACCTGATTGCAAAGCTTAGCTCACCTGATTACAAATGTTAGCTTACCTGATTGCAAAGTGTTGCTCACTTGATTACACATGTTAGCTTACCTGATTGCAAAGCTTAGCTCACCTGATTACAAATGTTAGCTTACCTGATCGCAAAGCTTAGCTCACCTGATTACAAATAATAGCTTGCCTGATTGCAAAGCTTAGCTCACCTTATTACAAATGTTAGCTTACCTGATTGCAAAGATAAGCTCATCGGATTACAAATGTTAGCTTACCTGATTGCAAAGCTTAGCTCACCTGATTACACATGTTAGCTTACCTTATTGCAAAACTTAGCTCACCTGTTTACAAAGCCTAGCTTACTTGATAAAGAAGTTAAGCTTAACCGATTTAAAAGCTAAGCTCTGGTGATAACCAAGCTTAGCTCACCTGTTTACAAAGCTCACAGAGATCACATTTTATTTCGCTATTCAGTTATGGTCATTAGTCTGGGCTTACTTGTCCTCTACCTTTGGATCTCGGTTTGTTTATTTACTTCCAAAACAAGGTTGCAGGTAGTGTTTAAGAAATATTACACAAAACAGTATTTAACTTAATTTTGTATTTCTTTACTTTGTATGATTAATATTGTATTGCTGTCATTTTGCTTAATAAGTAACGGTATACATTTTCTGTAATTAAGTAAAATCTGTAAGGAAAGACATAGACTATTACATGATGTTTAAAGTACTTAATAACGTCATAATGCAACTATTAAACTGATTGTACCATTAAACGTATACATGTAAATATTTTCGTTGCTGAATGTTCTGTCTGTTGATGCATGTTAACTTGTTTTGTAATAATTTCCAGTTGCCTCTGGAATTAAAATGTTGTTTTAACAGTTTACATGAACAGATTCTTGTACTTTTTCAAAAATACCATACAATTTGTGAATTTTTAAGTGGGTATGTTGTTCGTTTGTCAGACTGAGGGCTTTTATTTTAGCCACTGGCTAGGAATGCACTTTCAGAAAGAGTTTAACCTTACACATACAATTTAATTTTAACCATCATTGACCAAACTTGAGCAAACGTTCACATTTGGTTTGAGAGCATAAAAACGGATCCAGCAGAAGCTGTTAAAGACATCAGATAAGCCATGGTGAATCTCTTTAGATGGCATAAATAAGCTAATGTTTTCTGCCATTACTTGAATTTTTGCATTACTTTCATGGTGGTATATTAGACATTTGCATAGTTACGAAGTCATGAACAGTACAGTGTTACATTTTAGTGGATTAATTGAATGCCAAGTCCTCAGATGGTTATTCAATGTACTTTAATAGCTCATTAGTTCTAACGAAAGAAGACTAGTTCATTTAACAAATGCAAGAATGGCATATATTCTTTATTGTACACTTAATACCACAGGCGCTTCGGAAGCTGTCATTTATTTGGGCCGTAGAGATTTGCATTAATCAATGCATTTTTTCATCATTATCATTTCAAACATGCTGTAACTGTGAATTAAATTATATCTTACATCATGACGTCAATTGGGAATTATATACCTATAAGTATTGTAATACATGTTCCTAGTACCCTTGATGAATCCAGTTTGGTAATTACTTATTAATGTATCAATATTTAGTTTCAGCCTGTTTGCAATGCACCCAGAACCGACTATAGTAACAGTGTTTAGTTAAGTTATTGGTCTCCAGTTATTAAAAAAATATCTAGGCCTATTACTTTATGGAATGCAGGTAATCATACCCTGTGTTTGAGTTACGGTTAAATATCCACTTCAGAGCTTGGTTTAGGGCCCTGCAAACAAATGTGCCTATTTTTGGCCAAAAAGCCTTAAAAAAGTCAATTGTTAAACCGGATGAACCAGGGCTTTTATTATTTGCCATGTTTTTGTATTCCCCCGGATCGAATGATCGGTGGGTATATTTTTTTGGCCTGCCTGTCTGTCTGTCATTCTGTGGAAAACTTTAACCTTGGTTAAAGTTTTGCAGTAACTTTTGCAATATTGAAGCTAGCAACTTGATATTTGGCATGCATGTTTTCTCATGGAGATGGACATTTTGAGTGGTGAAAGGTCAAGGTCATCCTTCAACGTCAAAGGTCAAATATATGGCTTCAAAGCGGCGCATTAGGGGGCATTGTGTTTCTGACAAACACATCTCTTGTTTTAAACAACAGGTGCTTTTTATGCCCCCGGATCGAATGATCGGGGGTATATTGTTTTTGGCCTGTCTGTCATTCTGTCTGTCTGTCTGTCATCAAAACTTTAACCTAAAACTTTAACCTTGGTTAAAGTTTTGCGATAACTTTTGCAATATTGAAGATAGCAACTTGATACTTGGCATGCATGTGTATCTCATGGAGCTGCACATTTTGAGTGGTGAAAGGTCAAGGTCATGGTCATCCTTCAAGGTCAAAGGTTAAATATATGGCTTCAAATCGGCGCAATAGGGGGCATTGTGTTTCTGACAAACACATCTCTTGTTTAATGTGAAAGGCCTTTCTTAACTGTTTGACTGTGCACTTGACAGTTTGGGGTTTTCTATGTCATTTACAGAACTATTTAAATCTTTATTGCAATAGTTTTCATTTTGAGATTGGTACGATTGTTTTATAGAATATGGGAGTTTCATTTAACATATCAGATTATTTATCTAATACAATTCCATTTTAATTAATTCAGTTTGTCATAGTATTTAATCGTATAATTGTATTTTTCAAGATTTCAAAAAAGTTTCGAGGGTTTTTTACCTTTTGAACCCATTCAGCTCTCAACCTTATGACGAAATTTTTCATCATAAATGTTTTTAAATTCAGCTTTTAACATGTTCCGGTGGTATCAAAACACAAAATAAGATGAAGTAAAATTATTTATTTTTTTAGTGATCTGAGTGATATTTTATGGTGAAATTGAATGGATTAATGTGTAGGCTAAAGAGCAAAACGCAAGTATGACAATTAAGAAAACGACATCATAAAGACATTAGTAGTTTGTTTGAAACTTTTTCCTCTACCGGTATAACGCGGCAGGTGGGGTATCGAATTTATTAAAAAATTTAGATTGAAAAACTGGTTTAGTACCTACCTACCAGTTTACAGTTAGTTCGTCACGCATGACTGAACAGTTTAATTGTTGAATTACCAACCAAACAACTGTGAAAAGCAATTGAAATTCAGGCAATAGGTACAATACGGTACAATACGACAGAAGATCAGTCGAGGGTGACCGAGCCAGAGCGTTGTTTTTCTTTTATCGTGATTGTAGTGATTAAAGTAAAAGTAAAATCACGCGGTAATGACTACAAACAATGAATAAAAGACCCCATTCATCAACAACAAGTGAAAGTGCTCTAACAGACGATAGCCGTTTAGAACCACCAGTTTTTGAAACGCCCGTAACATCAAAGCAAATTAAGAGACATAAGAAAAAGACCGACAAAGCTATATCAAACCAGAAAAGCCTGACTGATTTCATGACAAGTAAAGAAACGGAAATGCCTGCAGATCAATCGCAATTATCGATCGAAAAGCGCTTAAAAGAGATCAGCTCAAAATTGTAAAATGTACTAACAAAAGATGACAGCTTAATCATAAAAAATATCATAAGGGAAACGCTCGAAGAACTTAAAGAGAAACTTCTGGGCTCAGTGATGAAACGAATCGAAATAATCGAAGGGAATATGTTCGAACAAGCAAAAGAGGTCGAGTCGCTAAAACAACAAATCGAGGCAAAAAATCTGGAAATCGACTTGTTAAAACAAAAACAATCCTCAGAAAAAGCGCATGAGGCCAGTCTTAACGACCTGGAACAGTACGGTCGACGAAACAGCGTCCGAATTACTGGCCTTCTGAATGACAACGAAAACCAAACTTCAAATGCCGTTGCTGAACAATCGGATAATCTGATAAATAAAAAATTGGGAATACGTATAGAATATAGAGACATTGATGTGGCACATAGGCTCGGTAAATACATACACAATAAAAACAGACCAGTAATTGTTAAATTTGTGAGACGCCAGACAAAAATAAACATCATGAAAAGAGCGAAATTACTAAAGGGGACAGGGATATTCATCAATGAAGAACTTACCCCCAAAAATGCCGAGGTTCTTGCGTCGCTACGCCTGAAAGAGTCTACGCTCATAGACAGAGCATGGTCCTACGAAGGGAAGTTTTTTGCTAGATACAGAGACAGTGACCGACCTGAGCAAATAAAATCTAACCAATATCAGACTTGGCTTAGTAAGCCGTGGCCAGGAAAGGACAACACCTCGTACGCCAGGAAGGTGTCATCAAGCGACAGAAACCTCCCGTCATATACACAGAAGTAACAGCGATGGTGCTCAAATAAGACTGAGATATAAATCTACATCGCATTAAACATCGACAAAAATACATATGTGTTTATTTAAACATAACCTATTGTAATAAATATAGGTATAAGAACAACACAAAATTGTATACATAACCTATCGTAGTAAACTAAGGTAAAAGAGCACAAAACTGTGTACATAACTTATTATAATAAACTTAGGTAAAAGACACAAAATAGTAACAATAATCAACAAACAATATTAATTAAAAAATATATACAAATATGCCTTGGTAACATACTTCCGGACAAAAACGTCAAGTAAAGTTGTATATTGTATTTGTATAGAAAACAACTGTACAATATATTTAATTTCGTCACTTATCACTGTGTTTCTCATAGTTTGTTATTTTCAGAAACAGAATTTTTGATTAAAAAACTGCGTTCTTATTAATTTTACAAATGCATATCACTTATCATTGTGTTTCTCATAATTTATTATTTTCAGAATCAGATTTTTTTATTAAAAGAACTGCGTTCTTATTAATTTACAAATGCAAATATCAGTATTTGGGTTTACTGTAATTTGTGTGCATTTCTCCCCGGTAGATCTGCACCTTCTTTTATTTTTTTTTTTATATAGCTCATAACCAACTATCCAGACACCTACTCATGTTAAATAACATAACTTCTACGTTCAAGTCAATCAAATTAAGAGTAAAACAACCAGTCTGTGTTGAGTATAATTATTTTGTCAATTTAGCTGTACATATTTACGTATTTTTATCCTGTGTTGAGGATTATTTTTTGTACATTTAGCTGTACATGTTTACTTATTTTTTATCCTAGACGTATAATACCTGCATTATAATTGCGCACTTAAGAACATTGATCTATATTTATATATGAAGCGTGTGGTGCTTAGAATATATATGTATTACAAAAATACAGAAAATATGTGCTATACATACAAGTATGTGTAGTCAGTATATTGTATTTGCTATACAATTCCTCTTCACGTATGCTGTCAATTAACATCTTTCTAAACAGGGCAACATATTTTTGTAATCCTCTTGTTAATAAAAATTAAAATATTTCGCACGCGCACACTCGCGTGTACACAACCAGCACACGCACACGCACAGATACGCGCGCGCTCACGCACACACACACGTGCACACACGCATACGAGCACGCACACACACACGCGAGCTCGCGCACACATACGAACGCGCGCTCACACACACACAAACAATACACAAACAAGCACACACACACACACACACGCGCGCACGAACACACGCACACGGACACACATTCACACACACGCGCATAGACACACATACTAGAACCCGCGCGCACACTCCTTGACACGTACAAGCACAACACACGTGCATTACACGCGCGCGCAACAGGCGCGCACAACGCGGAAACACAAACACACGCTCCGAACCATCCCCCCACACAATTTTGTAGTTCTTATTGTCATATTATTATTATTATAAGCTACCATACAATCTACGCTGTTATACATATATATACTGTTTGTTTCTCAATCACTATTTGAAGTAGTTTGTGTATTTCCATTATACTGAAGTGCGCCTTTTTATGCTTATCATGAACTGTGATTTAAGGATATTTATCTATATCTATATTTATATATGTAAGGGATATATTGTATTTGCTCTACAAATCCACTTCACTAATGTTATCAATTAACCTCTTTCCAAACAGGGCAACATATTTTTGTAATCTTTTTTGTTAATACAATTTAAAATATTTATAGAGAGTAAGACGCTCTTAATTTTGTTATATTAGCATAAACACATCTGGTGGTAATTCTAGTTCATCTTTTTTTCGGAACTAGATTAACTGCAGGCCAGATACAGTCAAAATGAGAACACTAGAGTTACATTCCATAGATACAACATGCTTAAAAAACTTTTCCTTATCAAACAAAAACGTGTGAATATCCGTCAGTCGATCTAAGTAGATTTCGTTTTCGAATAATTTTTCCGATCGACAATACGGCGGATAAACGAATGTACTCGTGTAAATATTTCTTGATCTTAGCACATATCGTTTAATTTTGAAATTTGCTAAACTTTTCCTAGTTTTCTAAAACGTGTACTGATTGCATCAATTGTGTTTAAAAATAAATGAAGATATACAGGTATATTCAAAAGATGATTTTCAAATACAGTAGTTGCACATGTTCTTTTTAATTTTCGTGAACCTCTTGACAAATAATAGCACAACAATGTTTGTATCAGGATAAATATTTTGTCGTTGCGATAGTCATGTTAAAGTCGTTATTAGCTTATTAATTATCATAACGTTTCTTACGAGATACAGTTACACACAGTGAACAATAATAAGACAATGAGAAGTTTAAAACACATGCATGTATACACACATGCACTCACAAACACGCATACGAACACACATGAACATACGCGCGCACTCAACCGCAGATACACAGACACACACGGGCACACGCGCACCCGCACACACGCGTTTTACACAACCAGCACAAACACACAAACGCGCGCGCTCGCGCGCGCACACACACAAGCGTGCACACATGCATACGTGCACGCACACACACGCACGCGCGCTCGCGCACACACGCACGCGGGCTCACGCACACACAAACCGTACACAAACAAGCACACACGCGCGCACATTCACACACACGCGCATACACACACATACACGAACCCGCACGCACACTCCTTTACACGTCCATACACAACACACGCGCATTACACGCGCGCGCAACACGCGCGCACACACCCGCACGCACAAACACAAACACATTCGCACCGAACAACCCTCCACACACAATTTAGCAGTTCTTATTGATATATTATTATTATTATTATAAGTTACCATACAATCTACGGTGTTATACATATATACTTTTTGTTTCTCGGATCACTATTTCAATTAGTGTTTTTTCCGGTGCACGGAAGTGCGCTTTTTTTGTCTCTATAGGGGACCAGTCGTTTATTGTGTTTTTTTTCTCACTTTTGTGATTATTTTTTTACTTCTTCTTTCTATGGAATATTCATCTTTTTGTATCCCTAATTTTTGTTTCCTATGTTTGTTTGTGTATGTAGGCACCTTATGTTTTTTAATAGAACTCAACTGGACATGTTTTAAAATAGAAACTTATTGGACAAGCACACACAAATTATTATTACATCAACCTCCACCTTTTTTAAATGATCAAATTATGTACTTTAAATGTAAAAGGGCTAAACATTAAAGAAAAACGCATAAAACTCTTCAAATGGTTAGACGAAAAAAAAGTATATGCCTTTTACAAGAAAGTCACTTGACACATACTTTAGCACAAACCTTAAAAGATGAATGGGACGGAGACATCTATCTCAGTGGACAACATAGTAATAAACAAGGCTTTGCCTTTCTGATAAAAATAATATAGGGATCACAGTGGATAACTTGAACGAAATAATAATTGGCAGATTAGCAAGTATAGATATCAAAATATATGAAACACAACTAACATTAATCAACGTCTACGGTCCTAACATAGATGATTCCACATTTTACGAAACATTACAATCCTTTATAATTAATAACCAAGATAAAAATATTATAATCGGTGGTGATTTCAATACTGTTCTTAACCCATTATTAGATAAAAAGAAAAGAAACCTTTATACTAATCAAAAAAATAGAAACATTTTGAATAACATAATTGAAAACTACAATATGATAGACATCTGGCGTACAGTAAATCCAAACGAAAGCAAATTCACCTGGCACTCAAACACAAAACCAACAACATTTTGTAGATTAGACTATTTTTTAATATCAGAGTCACTTTGCAACATTATTGACACATGTAGCATTAAACCAGAATTTATGACTGACCTCTCTCTAGTTGAACTTAAACTGCACAAAATACAACCTGAAAGAGGCAAAGGCTACTTTAAAATTAATAACAGCATCTTATTAGATACAAAATATCAAACACAAATAAAACAGGAAATATTAAACACTGTTCAAACTAATAAAGATGCAAACCCAAACACCTTATGGGAAGTAATTAAAGGAAATATACGTAACACAACACTTAGATACACATCATTTAAACAAAAAGAAACACACAAACTTGAAACTGAAACCATCAAAACCATTGAAACACTTGAAAAACAATTGCATTAAACAAACACAAATGATACCACTGTCATTGAAAATGAAATAACATCAAACAAACAAGTATTAGAAGAAATCTATCATTCACAATTCAATGGAATAATACTACGAGCGCGTGCACAGCATGTTGAACACAACGAAAACAAGAGCTGTCAGAGGACAGCGCGCTCGACTATTCGAGTGCTTGACAGTATAACGTAAGCCATCATGGGGAAATTGTTCTTATTCAATAATTTATTAGACGATCTTTCAAAAATAAAAAAAGGAAACAATAATTATTTTTTTTTTGGGGGGGGGGGGGGGTCGAGAGGGGTATAATGTGGGGTGTGGTCATTTATTAGACGATCTTTCAAAAATAAAAAAGGAAAAAAAAAAATTTTTTTTTTTGGGGGGGGGAATGGGGGGGGGGGGGGGGGTGAGAGGGGGTATAATGTGGGGTGTGGTAATTTATTCGATGATGTTTAAAAGAAAATATTTTTTTTTGGGGGGGGGGAGGGATTCTGGGTAGGGGCGTGGGGTATTGTTTGGCTGGAATCCATTGTGGTATTCAGGTAAGTGTTGTTTTGTCAAATTAATAATAAAATGTGATCATAAAAAAAGAATTTATGGCAATTTAAGCAAAATGTTCAATTATCTAAGTGTAAAAGGGGCCATAATTATGACAAAATGCTTGATATAGTGTTCTGCTCTTGTTTATAGGTTGGGGTCATGTTGGTAAACAAGTATGCAAAACATAAAAGCAATATGTCCAAGGATATAGGAAATATTTTGGGTAGTACGCACAGTTTAATATTGATTTATCAATAATATGCACATTCTAAGTATAAAATGGGCAATAATTCTGTCAAAATGCTTGGTACAGTTGTATGCTATTGTTTATAGGGTGGGGTCATGATGGTAAACAAGTATGCAAAATATGAAAGCAATATGTCAAGGGACATTAAAAATATTTGGGGTAGTACGCAAACTTTAACATTTGCTGCATATTCTAAGTGGAAAAGGGGCCATAATTATGACAAAATGCTTGATAGAGTTGTCTGCTCTTGTTTATAGGTTGGGGTCATGTTGGTTAACAAGTATGCAAAATATGAAAGCAATATGTCAAGGGACAAAGAAAATATTTGGGGTAGTACGAAAACTTAAACATTTGCACGCTAACGCTAACGCTAACGCAGACGCCGACGCCGGGTTGAGTAGGATATCTCCACTATATATATTTTATATATAATAGTCGAGCTAAAAATACAAAATACTTCGCAAACATTGAAAAACGTAGAAGTGAACAAAAAACTGCACACAAATTAGTAGTTAATGGCGAAGATATAACAAACAGAACTTAAATACTAGAAGAACAACGCCTATTTTTTAAAAACTTATACAAACGAAAGAATGTCGAAAATAACACCCTTTTTTAAAATACACATCATGCTTTAATTGAAGAGGAAAAACAATTATGTAACGAATTACTGACTGAATATGAATGTGGATTAGCTCTTAAAGAAATGCAAAATAACAAAAGCCCGGGATCTGATGGCATCACAATCGAGTTTTATAAAATATTTTGGAACGATATTAAAACACATTTAACTAATTCACTAAATTATTCATTTAAGAACGGAAGTTTAACTACGCTTCAAAAACAAAGTATAATATCACTAATTTCAATACCCGGAAAAAACTTAGAATCCTTGTCAAACTGGCGCCCGATAAGCTTACTGAGCAATGATTATAAAACAGCAACTAAATGTATAGCAAACAGAATAATAACAATATTACCATCAATCATTTCAAAATCTCAATCTGGTTTCATAAAAGAACGTTGCATTGATGAAAACGTATGCGTGTGTTCGTGCGCGCGTGTGTGTGGTCTAATGTTCTTTGCAGACTTTGAAAAGGCATTCGATTCACTTGATCATTCATTTATTTTCTCTTGCCTAGAAAATATGAACTTTGGTGAAAGTCTCATTCAATGGGTCAAACTATTCTATACCGATATTTACAGTATAATCATTAACAATGGCTTCTTTAACATCGAACGAGGGGTTTGACAAGGATGTCCACTCTCATCATCTCTATTTATCATATGCATCGAATTTCTATCACATCACATCCAATCAAATAAACATATACATGGCATATCGTTAGAACCTGACGACGAAATTAAAAAGTCCCTATTTGCTGACGATGCAACTTATATCTTAAATGACAATAGTGACTTATTCCATAACCTTATAGAGTCGCTTATCCTTTTCGGAAAGACATCGGGTCTTAAACTAACAAAAATAAACGTACTGTGCTACGAGTAGGTAAATTAAAACAAAGTAATGTCCATCATAAAAAAGAAATGACATTCATTTGGACATCAGATGAAGCCATCACGTTAGGAATTATATTTACAAATAATGAAAATGAAACAGTTCTAAAAAACATACTGCCTAAATTACAGAAATTTAAAAACTGCTTAAAATCATGGCAACACCGTAAACTTACATTAATCGGAAAAAACACGGTGTTAAAACCTTTGCACCCCCTTAATTAGTTTATGTACTAACAGTTCTCCCAGATCCACCAAATGATATTATTAACGATATAAAATCAGCAATATTTAATTTCATATGGGACGGTTAGCCTGATAAAATAAAACGAACTCAATTAATTCAATCTGTAGAAAATGGAGGTATCCAATTAACGGAAATCGACTCATTCTTGAATGCAATCAAATGCAGCTGGGTTAAAAGATACCTAGATAATACCAATACGTGTAAATGGAAATTATTGTACCAAAAAATCCTAAAAAAATATGGTGACTCGTTACGTTTTGAATGTAACATCAGCAATACCATTTTGCATGAAACTGCAAACGAAAACATATTTCTATCTAGTGTTTTATCGGCATGGACTAATGTTACTCATAATCTAGAAACCCAAATAACCAGTAAAACCATTTTATGGAACAATTAAGACATAACTTCGAATAATAAGACTTTTTTTCTATAAACATTGGTTTGAACAAAACATTAAATATGTCGACCAATTGTACGATTACAGAATAAAGGACTTCTTTTCTTTTGAGAATATATGTTATATATACGGAATACCTTCAAGCAATTTCCTAATGTATTACACATTAATTAAAAGCATACCCATACATATTAAATCTACATTTTATACAAATAACACACCATGTACTTAAACATCATTCACGGAAAACATACTTGCAAAACAAAACAAAACAAACATTTTTTTTACAAACTACAAATTAAACACCCTGCAGAAAACTCCAAGATTCAAAATAAATGGAAAAGCCTTCTTCGAGAACAAGAATTTAATTGGAAACAAATTTTTATCATGCCATATAAAACAACTATAGATAGCACACTGAGAAATTTTCAATATAAATATGTCCATAGAATCATAGCTACAAATAAATATATTTTTAAGTGCAACCTATCCAACACAAATGTATGTGATATATGCAGCGAACACATTGAAACAATAGAACACCTTTTCTGGGAGTGCAAACATATTCAAATTCTATGGAACCAGTTAACAACATTTCTAGAGAAACAACAATTAAAATTAAAACTGTCTCTCTTAAATATCAGTTTCGGTGTAAATACTTTTAAAATACCAGAAATTAATAACACTGTGAATCACGTTATCATATTAATGAAATATTTTATATTCAGCATCAAATACAAAAAACAAATACCTACTTTCAACTGTTTTATAAACTATTTAAAACTTAAAATCCAAATTGAAAAAGAAATAGCCCTCAACAACGATAAACTTCATATTTTTGAACAAAAATGGAAAGAAATAAATTTTCATAACCCAGTCCAGTTGTCTTCTACCCAACTCTACGCAACTCATCTATAGTATTAATTATTACATTTAAAAACTAACAACATACACCACAGGTTACCAAAGCATAAACAAATATATACTAGCATATCATGTATTATATGTGTTTGACATTATTACTGCTGTATTATACCACTTTTGTTCTTGCTTATGCACATATTTACATTGTATGTTTTATATTGAATAAAAATTAAAAAATAATCCTGTCTAAAAAAAATCAAAAAAATCATATGTTAATGTGTTTTCTAGTGTTTCGATTTCCAGTTTAAGTTGCTTTTCGTGAGCATCAGTCAATTTCTTCTTATAAGAACTGTATGATGTAGCTTTTCCCCTTATTTTCATACGTAAAGTATCGAGAAAAAGTTGATCGTCAATTATGAATTGTATGTCTCGATCTTGTATATCAGTCATGTAATCACGGTTAGAGGAAGGGACCATATACTGCTCATTTATGTCATTTATTTTTTCAGTAATAGTGTTAAGCTAGTCGATATCACTTAACAGACTATTATTATGCTTACATAGGCATTTCCCGTGCTTAAAATTCGTGAATTGTAAAGCCATGATTACAAGTGAATCATCTGATTGGAAGATTGGTAGAATGTTTACATCAAGTAATGATGGCAATAAGAGCGGTAAGAAAAAAATCAACGATGCAAGTTTGACTGTGTGGTTTCCATGATAATCCAATAATGTTTTAAACTGTCAAATTACACACTAGTTATTGAAAGCTATACCTGAAGCTTTCTTCCGTGTACTACGGACTTCATCAGCAGAATGAATGTCTACTGTTGGGAAACGTTAACACCGCTAATTGTCGGGGTGAGCGATGTTAACGTATGGTCCCAGGTGCGCGAGAGTTGGTAGCGGCCCCCGTCCTTGTTTAGAGCCGGTCTTAGTGCACGGATGTAAATAGCCTCCTTGACCCCTCTCTCGAACCAAGATGGCTCACGTTCCAGAATCCTAACATTCTCCATTGTGATCGCTAGGCCCGGTTTACAATCATGTATATGTATTGAAACCTTAGATGATGTTATACTCGGTCTCCTGTGTTCCATGAATCGTGCTTTAAAATTTCTTTCGGTTTTACCAATATAGTCCATTGAACACTGGTCCTTTGGATGGCCATCACATTTGATATGGTAGATAAGTCCGCATATGTTTTCATTGTCTGGTTTGTCCTTAGGGTGAACTAGTAATTGTCTAAGAGTTTTATGTGGCTTAAAGGATACGCTGATGTTATGTTTCAGGAAGGCCCGCTTCAACTGTTCAGAGGTACCTTGAACATATGGAAGGAAAATGTTGCCCTTAGACTTGGCTTGCTCTGGTACTCTTTTGCTCTCCGTACCGGACTTGGGTTTGCTGGTCTGTTCCCTTCCTTTCTTCAGTGCCCATTCCGGATAGTGGCACTTCTTCAAAGCCTGGCTGACATGCTGCATTTCATTATTCAAATTCTGTTCTTCTGTTATTATTGATTTAGCTCTGCCAAAAAGAGTTCTTACTACTGACAGTTTGTGTTCATTCGGATGGTGGGAGTTGAAATCTAGATATTGGTATGTATGTGTCGGTTTTCTGTAGATATTGATGTTTAAGCTGCCGTCCGGTTTTCTGATAGTATTGGTGTCAAAGAAAACTAGTGACCCGTTCTCTTCTTTTTCCATCGTGAACTTAATGTCGAGGTCAATGGAGTTGTTGTGCTCTGTGAACTCCTCGACATGTTCAACCTTCTGTTTTGTGTGGTTGTCATCAACGTAGCGGAACCACCAGCCTGGTGGGAGTGGGGCTCTGCGGAGAGCCTGTTCCTCAAAATGCTCCATGTATAAGTTGCATACTATCGGCGAAACCGGAGATCCCATAGCGGCGCCATGTATATGTTGGTAGAAATTACCATCAAACACAAAATATGTGCAATTAAGGCACAGACCTAGTAGCTTGGTGATCTGATTTGTAGACATAGTGGTTCTAGTGCTCAGCTCCGGGTCCCCGAGTAGTTTATTATGAATAATATCCAAGGCTTTATCTACTGGGGCACTGGTAAAAAGTGCACTAACGTTATATATCAAAACTTCATCCTCTTCCACCTGTTTGTTTTTGATGAGTGTAGAGAAATGTTTTGAGTTCTTCACAAAGTGTTCTGTTTTCCCGACCATGGGAGACAGTACCGTTGATAGGTACTTGGCACTATTGTAAGTGATAGATCCCACACTGCTGACTATTGGTCTTAATGGCATGTTTGCATTATGTATTTTTGGAAGTCCATAGAATTTCGGTGGTGAATCAGTCGTCGGGTACAGCTGTTTATGCAACTTCAGATCAATGGTGTTATAATCTTTCATTTCCTTCAAACAGTCTGATAATTCTTTCTTAAATTTATTAGGGAGGTCTCGTTTGAGTTTCTTATATGTGTTAGAGTCTTGAAGCATAGTATCACACTTACTTTTGTACTCAGTCTTGTAAAAATAATCAAGTCTATCTTGTTGTGTAGGGCTTGCTCGTCTCCATGTCTCCATGTCTATCGTTTTAAAACAGGATAGTGAACTCTGAAAGGATGGGAAAGATTGCGTTTTTCAATATTCTTTAGAACTGTTTGTCTTGTATTTTTATTATGCACAGTCTTATAGTTATCGTAATCCAAAGTATGGTCTTATACTAAATTAAAGTCCTCACAAATAAAGATGGACTCTTTATCAATCGTGTCAATATTCTGAAAAGTATTGTAATAAAAGTCCGGACTATCAGTGTTTGGTCTATATAAAGTTAGAAAGGTTAACTTGTTTTCTTCGATATTCAAATCAAGCAGAATAAAGTTTCATTGGTCATCGTAATAAACGTTATGTACTTTGTACTCAATTTTCTTTGTGTAAAAAATGCGACGCCGCGGGAATTGGAGGAGCCATAACCCATGAAGAATTCCGCTCATTCAGAGTATAAAGCTTTATATTGTTCGAAAACAAAATTAATGTGTATCTTGAATACAGAATGTGTAACAAGTTGTATCCTAAAAATATTTGTTTGTCAAAACTAAATGTATATTATATATAAATCCGCAGTTAATAGCAAATACAAATATAATGCTATCATTAATTGACAAGATTGATTTTATTTGTAAAACTAAATGTATATTACTTAAAAATTAAGGATGGCATCGAATACCGATTTCGGTATTCGAATATTCGGTCACCCTTCCGAACGAATATTCGGATATTCGGTCAACATCTGTTGGAAAAAAGTCAACTTTGTTTATCTTACCATTACTCAATGAATTCACCGGAAGTGACTAAATATTGACACAGCGTTGTCGTCGCTAATTCGAAGCTGATTTTGTTGATTACTTTTTATTGTTAAAATTGAATGACAAAAACTGTTTTTAAACTATTAATATCGTACATCAACAATAGAACGAGAAACATAATATTACATGACGACAAAATAATTACATGACAAAACAGTTAGATCTACATATAATTAAAGCTGAACTTAAACGAATTATGTACATAGCCACAACACACTTTGAACCTGTTTAACAGACTAAACAGTCAGTCTTTAAAAGTTGCCACGTTTAAAAGACACTTGGATCGGCGACTTCTTATCGGATGATGTCGTGAAATACTTCCAAGCAGCGGAAGGCGTAGGTGGCATTTTGCTTGGACAGATATTTACTTTAGGCGTGTAGCAATTATAATATTTTCAATTAAATGAGGCTGCAAAACCAAAAACATTTCTTTAAGTATAATACCTGATTGAATATTGAGTAATTTATTAATGTTTGGACCATACGATACGCAAATACTCATTAGAGGTTGATTTAATTATTTTCGAAAAGCTTTTTTGATTGGACAACGTGATAATAACCATACGATCTGTTTTGTTTTTCACACAAAGTCGGCTCTTTCTTTACTCATTTAATCTTTGATCAAAAGTGTCTGGCTTTGTTAGCGGGATTTATGACCGGTATACTGTCATCACCATAGCGACGCATTATCGCGCCAACCGGAATAAACATTATGACACGAGGAACAACTTTTTTGACAATGTTTGAAGCAAATGTTACGAATACAAAGTCTTTGAAATTACTCGATTTTTTATTTTTTCTTCCGAATATTCGATTCGGAAAACAGTATCCGAATATTCGGTCCGGGACCGAATATTCGGATATTCGTTGACATCCCTATTAAAAATCCTTAAAATCATTTCGTTTCGTGTTATCATTGCAATTATCTAGACATATTAGCTTCTTCTTTACAATGTTCATGTCATGCTAGTAGATATCTAATCTAAAATTAGATTATAAAGCTGTGCATGCTATGGCTATACAATATACATCTAAATTTTAAGTCGGCAATCAACGAAGACATGGCAAAACACGCTATTTGTGATCAGTATTTAACGATTCATACAGAAAAAATATAAATCATCTGTTTAAATAACAATACTTGATTTACGTATATCACGATACGTTTACATGTTCATGTTTAAATATTCATATTTCACACGATTCTGATGTGCTTTGGTATTCATTACACACGTTGTGCCTAGTTTCTATTACCGGACCGCATAACAACTGTGTTATGATTGGTGTCAAGATCAGTGACATATTTTTATGTTTCTTGTTTTTTTTTATTTCATTAACTACACAAACAGAAATGCTCAAGTTATTTTTTTCTTTAATTTTCAACGTAATTGAAAATAACGCGAACAACCTTTTTGGTTTCTCAAAATTAAAGGTTTAAAATGTTCATTACATGTTTAGCGAAAAGATGATTCATGTGCATGGGCATCCTGTGTGTGTTTGTGTTGTGTTCTATCCTGTCTATCCTGCAGCCGTTAGTATACCAAAAGTCCGTAAGTCCTAGTTGCAGTTTACTCATACAGAACTGAAAACTTAGTATTAAACTTCAAGGCAGCCTGGGAAATAAGATGTTCCAGTATGCTTGGTGACATGATGAATTTTAGCAACATTGTTATAGACGACGTTAGTGATAAACTGTTATCGTCATTTTAACTTTCGGATAACATGGTGTCTTTTTGTCCTATTATTCTTAATGGTAAATATGCGAAGGAAAGACTCTGCTGTGCTTTTGACAAAAACCTTACATTCTTCAGTAATAAACAGTATGTTACGGTTGGCGAATACTTCCTGTCTTGGAAATATTTTCATGGCATTGAAAAACACATAAGAAATGAATTTAGTTTTGTTCCAAGTATATTGTATCAGGCCCAAAAAGTTAAACTTTACATCGCTTCACAGTTTAACGACACGTCGACATTAAAAACCATACATACATCGGTGTACATATCCGAAAAGGAGATTTCCTCAAACAAATGTCACTATACTGTACGAAGGAATACATATGTCACGCATTACATCTATGCACTAGGATGTTTGGAGAAAATGCAATTTTCGTATTTTGTTCATACGACATAAGCTGAGTGAAAGATAACTTCTCAAACAACACCAACAAGTGGAAGATGGCGTTTGTGGAGGGTAACACTGTCGCAGTGGATATGGCCGTTCTGAGTTTGTGCGACCAAACCATAGTAACAACAGGTTCCTATGGCTGGTGGGCGTTCTGGCTTGCGGGAGGAAAAACTCATTTCTAAACTGCAGGCAATACACGCATCAAACCTAAGTGCTGAATATATATATTCTGATTACTTTTACATAGATTGGATAGTCATCGAATGATGTAGGAAAAAGTTATTCTTTACCAGACAAATCTTTGAAATAAGTTATTATTGCCTTTTACTGGTAATGCATTACGCATTTGATATCAACTTTGAATTGCTCAAGTATATTGTAACATATTAACGTCGATATTAAATGCATGTTGCGTTTTCTGGATGAACGCAAGTACACTATTTTGCATCAAACTGTCATATTTGTCCTTTGATTATATTTATCTACACGGAAAAGTATTCAAATCATGCTTTATTATGCTAATTTTACGTATCTAATGACCAAAAAATATTAATTGTTTTAATTTTATCCAGCAGAAATATATACACATTTACCAAACAGGGTCTTTTTTCATTGTTACAATGTTTGCAAGTCAAAGCCCCCAGTAATTGCATTAGTTTAGCGCCACATTTGGAAATATTATTACAGCGTAGTAATAGTTATTTCATAGGTAAGTTTAATTTCAATTGCGATTCTCAATCTTTTCAAGGTCGTTTTCACATATCTGTAATAGGTCTAGTTCGAATATCCCGTATACTCTATTACTTTTTCATGAAGGATATTTTTCAAGAAAGACTATTATTGTTTAAACTTGGTCCGTCAAGTATGGAATGTATGAGTTGACGAGTGAGGTCACATGCACCTGTAAAGTTTAGACTCCGCCCACTGGTAAACAAAAGGCGATGCATTCATATAAGTGAGTATAGAAAAAGTTGACATAATCATTATACTTAGTTTATTTTCACAATTATTCAAGACATTTAGTATTATTTTACTGATTGATATCTTCAAAAAGCTTTAGTGTGAAAATGCATTTCAAAACGATTATGTTGTCATTATTAATTGTTTTTACTGAAAATGAAATAGGTATTAAACACATTCATTCTAGGTAATCATGTTGTTTAAAAAAGCACAGTGGACTCATCTTAGCTACTATTTTCGTTGAGAAGAAAAACCCTTAAAAATCAAACTATTTTCAGAAAAAAATTAAATAAATGTTCTTTAACAAATAAGATGAAAACAAACAACATCTTCGGTCATCCTCTTTTTTGGCAAAAATTCTTTTTTCGTGACTCTTAATTTTTCGACATACTGGTTTTCGTCCATAATTAATGTCTCTAAATTTTCAGACAGTATATTTTACCGCGCTTTCCTACATACTTTGGTCCTGTGTTCGCTTACCTTGTGACACTTCGATCATGTATTTTTACAACGGGATTAAGGTAATAAAACCTTGCAGATTCATGCCTGAGGGAAATGGACCATTACATTCGCGTAATTGGGTAATAAACCTCGTATACCGGTAAAAAGTAATGGATTCACCCAACAGCATTTAAAACAGGGTCAGGAAGAAGAATGTTTTCTTTTTGTTACGTTTTTATTCTATATTTTTTCATGCAAGAGTTAGCACAGCTGTGAAGTTGTATTTATTTTTAAGCAGAAAAAAGAATTAATCAGAAGATAATTATTGTACATAGATTAATCGCATTTATTTCAATATAATTATAACTTTCGGACACATTAATTTTTGTCTCTAAATTTTCGGACACCTGTACTCTATGAATATTTTTCGTATCTACATTTTCGGATTAAAAAAAAAATAATTTAAGTGTCCGAAAACTTAAAGTAATTACGGTAGTTCAAAATGTTGGAATGTAAAGTAGGAACACTAAGGAACAACAACATGCTATAATTTATACTAGTGCACAGAATGCAATATCATACTAATTGTTATATATGATAACACAGCCTGCACGTATAAACGCTCTGACAAATATAAATGGTCGCCTTGGCGTAGTCGATATGGTGTGCGACCGGGAGGTCTCGGGCTCGATCTTCACTGTGGGAGTGTTCTTTAGATCTTCTTTATAGACTCAAATAATACAGTATTGACTCTAGTCCCAGAAAAAAGGACTCGAGAGCGTTTCAAATAAGCCTTAGGCTGTCTATGCAATTGAGCTAAAATAACTAGGTTGAAACTAAGCTAAATATAATGGGGTACTCACAATATGTATTGATTTTGTTACGTTTTAAACGGTTGAAGCTGCTAAACATTTCCTCTCTTAATCAAATAGCATCGCACTGTATAATCGGGTTTAGATTATTGCAAAATCCTGTATTGCTGCAATTTTCATATTAGCCATGCTGATTTTACATTTATTCATTTAAGTCTATTGGCAGAAAATATAATTATCATTTCATTGGATATGGATTTAGATCAAAACCTGTGTTAGACAGCGATGCGTAAATGTCATTAAATTTTATAAAATAAATGTGTTTTCAGTAAAGGAAACAAAACCATTGATAATACTAAAAAATCAAGGTTTAAACAATTTTAAGTAATCTTAAATTGATTTTTTAATTTATTTTAAAAGAAAAGACTGCCTATCTAAAAGATGCAATATGATGTTTTAATGTTATGTACTTTATGTTCTGAACTAAAATTTCACTAGCAGTTCTCGTAAATTAGAATTATAAAAGCAAATGTAATAGATGCAACAATAAACTAATGATATTCTATAACAATTCTTATAATCCCAGAAAGTCTTTATGTTCTTTGAACAATTGATATCATTTTTTTTGAAACTATATCCATTTGCAATAATACTATCATTGTTGTAGTACTATAACACAATGTTTTAATGCACAACAACACAATCTCATGAAAATTTAAATAATCTGAATGGTGAAGTAAGATACATGTAGAATTACGCTATTGCACATTGAACACCAGGATACTGATTCCACCAAGTCCCACAATGATGGAGGCAGTGTGTCTGTTATAGCAGACTGATTTTGGTTGCACCACTCCATCCTCCTTTGTAGCAAGAGTGGCTAGCTTCCGTCCGCCCTCACTATCCACTTGTAGGATGGTGCGGGACAAAGCTCCACAGACAAGCACCTAGCCTGAAGGTGTCACATGTACACAACGTGGGTCTTTTAGTGCAGGGTCAGTGAAGGTGGCTAGGACCGAACCATCCTTGGCCAGGGTGAGGAGCTTGTCATGGGAGCGGTTAGTGATGTACAACTTGTCCCCTGTGGGACTCACAGCACACTTATATACTGCAAAACAGAGTAGCATGATATATTGAAATATATGTGAAGTAGTTTATAGCAAATCGTATTGAAACTGTATTAATAATGGTAAAGGTGATATACTATATAATAATTATTTGTATTTTAGTGGTGTTCCAGTGTTTTGTTTTCTCTTTATGTTGATTTGTTGTTGATTTGTTTGTATGTGACTTGTGTTTGTGTTTGAAGAATTGAAGTATTCCACCAAAGCATGCATACCTGCAGCCAGGGGGGGGGGGGGTTATGTTGGGTGCGTTCGTCATTTTTTGACGAGTAAAAAAACAATTCTGAAACTCGTATAGAAAAAGATAACTAATTTGTCAAAAATAGTTTTAAAAAAAGTAACACGTTATACCATTTTGATTTTTGTTAAGTATTGATGAAGATTAGAGAAGACCGAGTTTTGTTAATCTGTGTTTGTTTAACAATACATTATTAGCGCGATTAGAGCAATGTTAGACCTCTGGTACTTTCCAAAGAAGCTGACAAACAATTGTTTTGAAAAAAAGTCAAATATTTCCTTTTGATTTGCTTGCTTTATGAATGGTAGAATTTTTGAATGGTAAAATACACCAAATTTATCAAGATTCCAAGATTCCAATAAATAATTATATTTATGTCGTTCTTATTGTTGATTTTACATTCTATATTCATTTCGATCAGTCACTAAGTATGGACAATGAAAGTGAAATTTGATATAAAAATGCTCTATAACTTCAGTCTCTAAATACAGATACAAGTCACCAGAATGCAGGATTTTACATTTCATTTTCAAAATTTTCTATGGGGAGGACCTTCAAAACCCCTGATTGCAGGAGGGGGCTACACCCTACCGCACCTAACCCTTTGCTACTTCGTTGCTCAATTAAAATCTTTGATGAAAAAATTTGCACCCCCTTTTCAAAACCCTGGCTACAGGCCTGGCATGGAAAGGAATAATAATAGGCAATATGCACATGTGTAAGTTGGTGTAACTTCATGTAGTAAAATAGATTTACCAAACATGTACACACGATTACAATTTTATTGACACACATTATTTTACATGAAAAATATACACAAGAATAACTATAGATATGGATGTTATTGAAATTCAAATATTGCATTAAGTTTCATCATTAGTTAAAAAAAGTCAGTTAATAAAATTATAAGTTCACACCTTTAATTGAAAATTTAAATTACAAAAACATAAACACTCAAAAATACATGTTACAAATAGTAAACAGAAGGAATGCAGTGTCTACTGTGAAACCAATATGATATAACAGACATGTTTTTTGTAGTTTCCATTCAGTCACAAAACAAAATGTTTTTATTCCCAAATTCTTATATATCAGACATAAAAACCCAAACATTTTAATATCCAACAAATACCCCCGATTTTACTTATCCATGAAATTTAATATCATGTTAACACAAACATCACACATTTAAATTAAGTTAATTCACACACATTTATAGGCATGGTATACAGAGAATGTCTGAAGCAACAAATATTAACTTGTATTCGTAACTTCAGCTGAAATTAAATACATTGATGGTACATTATAAATCTAGTTGATCAACGTATTCTTAATCATATCCAAATAATCCACTATGAGTTTTACCTGTTTCACGACCTGATTTACTTCATACATCTTGCTGACTTGTTTCCCTCTCATTGTGTACTTGTACAGTGAAGTCCTAGAAGTAATATACAGGTCTCCTTGGTGGCTGGCTATACCCTGAATGGTATGTTGTATCTGAAGCTTCCTTCCGGTCATCAGCTTCCTGTTTTTGACTGTGATAAACTGGACCTCATGTGTGTTGGGATGATCATCCACAGTCACAGCCACCTCACTGGGTGTGACCTGACACATATCCCATGGCCAGGTAGTCACACTACAGTGACTCACTACCTGGTACTGCTGGTCAAGAAGCCTGACATTCTTATTAAACCAGTCTGCAACAAGGACCTGTCCATCCAGGAGAACACAGATGGCTATCATATTGCTATTAAACCATTCATTTGATTGTGTCACATTTAGCACAGACTTCCCCTGTCCAGTGAACACCATCAATGTCTGGGTTCTGTGTTCAATCCTCCCAAGACCTGATTGATTGGAAATGTACTGTACAATTTCACTGTTAGGCTGAAATGTTATTGAAACTCTAACCTGACGAGAGTTCTCCTTCAGAAAGGTTTCAGACTGTTGTATTTTATCCTTGCATTTCCTGTTGGCTATAAAGGATAGTTCCAGTTTGCTTTTATCACTAATGTCCTGTATGGCGTCTCGAAGTTGTTTCAATTCATTCCGAAGCCCGATGCATTTGTCAATATCACTTTTGGAAGAGGCTTTTAGTTTGGTTAGAGTATCTTTCATTTCATTCAGCGTCTTCTGTTCAATCATGTCTAGAGATGCATTTATTTTTCGTCGAGTTTCCTGTATGTTTTGTAACTGCTCATCATATGAACTTTGTACATACTGAATGCTAGCCTCCTGGTAGTCTTGAAGTTTCTTTATTTCTTCCAGAATTGTTTGGATAGAAACTAGCATTTGTTTAAGGTTTGTGGACTTACTTTTTATTATGTCCGATATAAGAGTTACCTTTGGGCAGTTCCTGAAAGAAAAGGGGAAAAACACTTTAAAGTCCAGCCATACGTCAACATTATCTGTACACAAATATTCACCTATTTAAATCTAAATCTAAACATTCATTTCATCATACATTTTAATGGATGTAAAATCAATTACCCACTTGCAAAAGAAGCTTAAACCTGTAGTATTCTATTCATTATCATTGTATATAAACATATGATTTGTTTCTTGAAATAACAAATCTTTCGTTGATAATATAAAATAGAATTTTTTCTAATAATCTTACTTCCTTTCAAAAAAGTTTGAAAACCCTACATTTGTTTCTTAAAGGTGGTGTTTTTTCATTAATTAAAGTGAAGTAAAAATATACCTGTGATTAAGGAATGCACAATTTGTGCAGCACAGCACACTGTGTTTATCACAAAACATGTTAAGGTTTTCTTCTTTATGGACATCACATTTCAGAAGAAAATCTTCCACCTTCTTGGTCACTGGCCATTTCTTCATATCTTCCCTTCCAAAGGGGGCATGTTTTGTAAACAACTGGCTGTGCATGCCAATACATGTTCCGCAGTAAAACTTAACACAAGATTCACAGTAGAAATCAGCTGTATTATCCAGTTTCTTATCTTCACAGGTCGAGCACAAGAAGTCTTGGAAAATGTCAGATCCCTTGTCAATGGTGGATTGTGAAAAGATTGCCATTTTACTGAATGAGTGTTACAAACACACTAGCTTCAGATGCTTTTATCTTTGTTTTTACCATTTGGCTTTATTTAAGAGTTGATCAAATCACGCCCATCTAGCGTTGGTCCATAGTCCGATGACAAGATGCACCTAGTACAACCAACATCAAATCAAGATAAAACTGAAGTTTGTTTAAAGGTTCAAAGGACAGTAGCCAAAGTAACAATACTATCTGTCATGTGAACTGTAGGGTAAGATAAAACCAGGTGATAACTGCTCGAGTATGTAGTTCGTTTATTTGAGGATAAAAAAAAAGTATTGAAATTCAATGCTGTGTTCAATTAATAAAGCAACAAGAATAGTTCCCACTCAGAAGCAAAGTGAAAATGGCTATGTGCACACAGCATAAAACCTGAACAGCATGTGAGTAATTCGCAGTCTGGTCAGGTTTTATGCTGTTGCTGCTCATCAGTATCTAAAATTGGAGATGAAGCCTTTAAAATTTAAAACTAGTAAAAACATATTCAATTAAATGATACTTTCTAAGGGACTACAAATGCATACAAATACGTATCTAAGTGGGAAAGGGTTGAGCGAACTTGATAAAATGTGTATATGGCAGGAAGCATTTTCAACAGTAGACCACTGGAATGCAAAGTTATGCCCCTATGCCAGCTTTGATGAATATACAGACATATTTATTAAATAAATGAAAACTTAAAAATTACTTTCTTTATCTTTTTTCATGAATGAAATATACCACCTCTCATGCCGCATTGCTAGTTTGGTTTAATATTCATATCGTATAACAGATAAGCCTTATAGTTTTCATGATTGGCTATTAACACAATTTAAAGAGGGCCACTGACCTGAGATATGTAGCTGATATGCAGACTTTGTGATGTTTGTGTTAACATAAAGTTTCTAATCTTGGTTTTTAGCTCGACTTTTCGAAGAAAAATGAGATCTATACTACTCGCCCCGGCGTCAGAGTAGCCGTTGGTGAAAGTTTTTTATAAAGTCAAATAACTTTAACACTATCAAAGATAATTAACCCAAACTTGGAATACTTCTTATTGCAATAAGACAATTGTGTATGTCAAGTTGCATAACTCTGTCAGCATTATCAGAGTTATGCCCCTTTTTATACTTAGAAAATTGAAAATTTGGTTAAGTTTGGTGTTTAGGTCCACTTTATTCCTAACGTATCAAAGCTATTGCTTTCATACTTGCAGCACTTATTAACTATCATAAGGGGACTGTGCATGCAAAGTAATTTAACTCGTACTGGCATTTTCACAGAATTATGGCCCCTTTTATACTTAGAAAAATGAAATTTTGGTTAATTTTGGTGTTTTGGCCCATTTCACTCCTAAAATATCATGGCTATTGCTTTCATACTTGGAACACTCGCTAACTATCATGAGGGGACTGTACAGGACAAGTTGCATAACTCTAGTTGGTATTTTGACGGAATTATGGCCCTTTTTGACTTAGTAACTTTGAATATTTCGTTAAATTTTGTGTTTAGATGCACTTTACTTCTAAATTATTAAGGCTATTGCTTTCAAACTTTAAATAATTTCTTACTAGCGTGAGGATACTTACCTGTCAAGTTGACTTTCACCTTGACCTTTGAATGACCTTGAATCTCTAGGTCAAATCAATCAATTTTGTTGAAATTGCCAAATCTTCTTTATTTAGGATCAGATTTGAATCATACTTTGACAAAACAACGCTTACCTGACATACCACAATGGACTCCACCCAAACCATCTGCCAGGCCCAGAATCCGCCTCCCCCCCCCCAACATTTTTATTTATTGTTTTTCCTTTTTTATGCCCCTGGTAGCAGTTGAACTGTCCGTCAGTCTGTGCGTCCGTCCAAAAACTTTAACATTGGCCATAAATTTTGCAATATTGAAGATAGCAACTTGATATTTGGCATGGATGTGTATCCCATGGAACTGCACATTTTGAGTTCTGGAAGGTAGAGGTCGTCCTACAAGGTCAAAGGTCAGATATACGGCGTCTGTTCGTCCGTCCGAAAACTGAAACATTGGTCATAACTTTTGCAATTTTGAAGATAGCAACTTCATATTTGGCATGCATGTGTTTCTCATAGAACTGCACATTTTGAATGGTGAAAGGTTAAGGTAAATGTCATCCTTCAAGGTCAAAGGTCAAGGTCAAAGGTCAAATTTTGCAATATTGAAGATAGCAACTTGATATTTGGCATGCATGTGTAGCTCATGGAGCTGCACAGTTTGAGTGGTGAAAGGTCAAGATCGTCCTTCAAGGTCAAAGGTCAAATATATGGTGTCTGTCCGAAAACTTTAACATTGGTCATAACTTTTGCAATATTGAAAATAGCAACTTGATATTTGGCATGCATGTGTATCTCATGGAGTTGCACATTTTGAGTGGTGAACAGTCAAGGTCATCCTGCAATGTCAAAGGTAAAATTTTTCAATATTGAAGATAGCAACTCGATATTTGACATGCATGCGTATCTCATGGAGCTGCACATTTTGAGTGGTGAACGGTCAAGGCCATCCTTCAAGGTCACAGGTCAAATAAATGGCTTCAAAGCGGCGCAGTAGGGGGCGATGTGTTTCACGAACGCATCTCTTACAACACTTTCAACACTTACCTGACATAACACAATGGACTCCACCCAAACCATCCCCCAGGCCCAACCCCAGAATCCCCCTCCCGAAATTTTTTTTTATTCTTTTTTCCTTTTTTTCTTCTTATTTTTGAAATATCATCTAATTAATGACCACACACCCACATTATTCCACCTCTCCTACCCCCCCTCCCACACATTTTTTTTCCAACATGGTTAAAAACCCACAAATATTTATTTTTATTATTTTATTTTTGAAAGACCGTCCAACCATCACACCCAAGCTATTGCTATCAAACTTGATATATAATCTTATTATTTTGTTTTATGTCTTTACAAATATTCAATAGATTGTGGAAATATACCTGAACTCAGAAACGTCTATACTGTACCACTTCCAGTTAATGTATATGACTATATTACCATGACCTTATTGAATATGAACAATTTCCCCACTATACTGTCAAGAACTCGAAAAGTCGAGCGCGCTGTCTTCTGACTGCTCTTGTGTATATTGGAATGATAGTGTTATCTTCACTAGATATATTTGTACACACATGTGCCATACAACATATATCTCAGTACAGTCGATATAGAAAATGATGCTCAGAGCATTTAATAAATGTGAAAACATTTTTGTATGAATGAAAGAAATATCGCGGACCCGAAAACTCAATAAAGACTCAAATTTAGCGGGAGGTTCTTTCTAGTATCCAATGTCTAATATGATGTATATTTCTACGGACAAGAAGCTTTTTTTAATGCATCTTTTTCTTTTTTTGATAATTCTTACGTGATCAGTTTGCGTGCCGAATACTTTATCGAGTGACGAAACTGTGCAAATTTGGTCGTCTGATGGGCATCCAAAACCGATTAAATTTTTGTTCGTGCCCAAAATCTATTTTGGTCGTTGAAATTTAATACCATATCTACTCAATGCGCTTAATGAGGTATGAATCTTTGCGCATTCAGCGAACGACCATAAACTATTAAGACAGTCATTAAGTTACAATTCTATCTCTCTCTCTTTCTCTCTCTCTTTCTCTCTCCCTCTCTCTCTCCCTCTCCCTCCCTCTCCCTCCCCTCTCTCTCCACTCTCTCTCCCTCTCCCTCTCTCTCCCTCTCCCTCTCCCTCTCCTCTCCTCTCTCGCTCTCTCTCTCTCTCTCTCTCTCTCTCTCTCTCTCTCTCTCTCTCTCTCTCTCTCTCTCTCTCTCTCTCTCTCTCTATCTCGCTCTCTATCTCTCTATGTAATGCGGAGCCCTTGAATGTTAGTTAATATACCTTATCATCGTTGTAATTTTACTTCATTTTATTATGCCTAAAAAAATGTAATTCCGTTGTTCTAGTGATTATTACAATATTGAATAAATAAATGGCAACCCAATCTAATTTACATTCCACGTTAAGACTCTTTAATTTGAATAACGATGCTATGAGACGACCCACATCATATGAAAATTGTCTTATGCCATATGCGGCTAGCGTAGCCTCAGCAGCGAACATTCGAGTATTCGCCGCCTAAAACTGTCAAAAGACAATCAGCAGCCGCCGGAAAAGTTTTTTTTCATGCTTTGCAGTCCGCGTTCGCCGAGACGACAACAACTAGCATGGTATCACATTCAAATTTTACCAAGTCGCAACATAACGTCTCTAAATGGTATCGCCGGCTCGCAACAGGGTATCGTCGGGTCGCAGCCCGATTTTGACGTGTCGCAGCGTGCTATAATTGGGTCATAGTGTTTTTTGTGTGGATAAATTGCCGACGGAAATCAAAAAGAATTTAGCTGGAGATCATGTTTATAATGTTTGGCATCTAGACGATCTGAGGAGTGCATTACGGAAAGAACTAATATTTTAAAAGCAACAAAAGTCAACTGTGTCGTTCTATACGGAATCGTTACTGAAGAACAGAGAAAACATACGTCTAACTTAAATTTTAAAAAGGGGGAAATGAAACCCAATGTAAATTCTTTGACGAGTCTCACATCTGTCTATTATAACGTCGTCCAGATAACAGAAAGAGAAAACAATACTTATACTTGTAGTCTTCCCTAACGTAACAGAATGAGTTAACAAGGCTTCTTTTTGAGATATTGAAAGTACAGGTTTTTAATAAATATCGACATTGAAAAGGCCTTCCTTCATGACGGTCTCCATGACATTATGAAACATAATGGACACGGACGATCTACTTAGGTATACAACAAGTATCGCTTTAAAGCCGTGATGTTGATTAGTGCCACAGTCTCGCTGTTAAATCTAAATGCTAGACTTCTTAACCACTTCGGAAAACCATAGATAACAAAGCCATACACAATATCAAACGCAATCTGTACGTCGACAACGTAATTTCGAGTTTCGAACTATTAACGTATTTCTAAGAAGCTCGAACAGTGATGTCAAACAATACGATCATTACAAATTAAAGCATTACACAGAAATGTTCTAGATAGACGACGATGACGTCATAAAGTTCTTTACCTTCCGGGTTATAGACTGCCTATTCCTGTTGATTTTGATGACTGCATTAAGAAAATCGAAACATCCTTACAGGAATATTGTACTGGTGCAGGAAGGAAAATGCTGAAATTACTGTTTTTGTTTTAAGAAATAATCGATTTTCAATTTGATTTGATCTCTCCACTCATTCCATCACGCGAAACCCTTAAGGTGTCGCAACGCTAGTAAAAAAAACTTTTGAACACTAATTTTTGCCTAATCATCATGAAATTTGGTCAACACATTGCTTTTATGGATATCTCGGAAGAGGTCCAAAATGGTCATGATCAGTGAAAAAACATGGCCGTCAGGGGTTGGGCAGTTTTCTCTATATGTAAAGACTGAAAACATGTGAACAGTCTAGAAGACACATTTTTTGCCTAATCTTTATAAAATTTGGTCAGAACATTTGTTTTCTGGATACGACGGTTGAATTAAAAAAAATGTTTTGATCCATCTAATAACATGACCTACGTGGGGGTCATTTTCCTTATATTTATATAGTAAAAAAGCTTTGAACACTCTAAAAGTCAAATTTTTTAGCCAATCATCATGAAACTTGGTCAAAACACGGACTCTAGATGAGACGGATATGAAACGGGACCGTATCGGCAAATATCTTGTCGTAACTTAGTCACGTCACCGGTAGCTATCGATTAGCGTACATCGAAGCGCCGAGGTAATACATTTTGATGAACGCTTCGATATTTAGTCATTGTATATAATGTAATAATTAAAATTGTTGACAAGTTTACATATCGTGGAATAATATGTACCGGTACATGTGCACAAAGTGTAATGACATGCTAAATGTTTTTGTTAAAACACCGAATAAATAAACCTCTAAGTTTTTGATAACCGTTTATTTATATTACGCAGAATTAAAAATGACATAAGCACAAAAATGTCACTATTTGCCTCGTTTGTTGTACCTATGCAAATGGTTGCAAAGTTTGGGAATCTCTACGAACACTAGTATTGACAATATTATCCACCATTTTAGCAAATAGCATGGTTTATTCAATAAACAATAGACATACAGTCTATGAGTATACTTGTTCAAAACATATATAAAGGCACGAACAGTGATGAGAGAGGGAGAGGGAGAGGGAGAGGGAGGGAGAGGGAGAGGGAGAGAGAGTGGGAGGGAGAGGGAGAGGGAGGGAGAGGGAGAGAGAGAGGGAGAGAGAAAGAGAGAGAGAAAGAGAGAGAGATAGAATTGTAACTTAATGACTGTCTTAATAGTTTATGGTCGTTCGCTGAATGCGCAAAGATTCATACCTCATTAAGCGCATTGAGTAGATATGGTATTAAATTTCAACGACCAAAATAGATTTTGGGCACGAACAAAAAATTAATCGGTTTTGGATGCCCATCAGACGACCAAATTTGCACAGTTTCGTCACTCGATAAAGTATTCGGCACGCAAACTGATCACGTAAGAATTATCAAAAAAAGAAAAAGATGCATTAAAAAAAAGCTTCTTGTCCGTAGAAATATACATCATATTAGACATTGGATACTAGAAAGAACCTCCCGCTAAATTTGAGTCTTTATTGAGTTTTCGGGTCCGCGATATTTCTTTCATTCATACAAAAATGTTTTCACATTTATTAAATGCTCTGAGCATCATTTTCTATATCGACTGTACTGAGATATATGTTGTATGTCACATGTGTGTACAAATATATCTAGTGAAGATAACACTATCATTCCAATATACACAAAAGCAGTCAGAAGACAGCGCGCTCGACTTTTCGAGTTCTTGACAGTATAGTGGGGAAATTGTTCATATTCAATAAGGTCATGGTAATATAGTCATATTCTATTAACTGGAAGTGGTACAGTATAGACGATTCTGAGTTCAGGTATATTTCCACAATCTATTGAATATTTGTAAAGACATAAAACAAAATAATAAGATTATATATCAAGTTTGATAGCAATAGCTTGGGTGTGATGGTTGGACGGTCTTTCAAAAATAAAATGATAAAAATAAATATTTGTGGGTTTTTAAGCATGTTGGAAAAAAAAATGTGTGGGAGGGGGGGGGGGTAGGAGAGGTGGAATAATGTGGGTGTGTGGTCATTAATTAGATGATATTTCAAAAATAAGAAGAAAAAAAGGAAAAAAGAATAAATTTCTTTTCGGGAAGGGGATTCTGGGGTTGGGCCTGGGGGATGGTTTGGGTGGAGTCCATTGTGTTATGTCAGGTAAGTGTTGAAAGTGTTGTAAGAGATGCGTTCGTGAAACACAATGCCCCCTACTGCGCCGCTTTGAAGCCATTTATTTGACCTGTGACCTTGAAGGATGACCTTGACCGTTCACCACTCAAAATAAGCTTCTCCATGAGATACGCATGCATGCCAAATATCGAGTTGCTATATTCAATATTGCAAAATTTGACCTTTGACTTTGACGGATGACCTTGACCTTTCACCACTCAAATTTTGCAGCTTCATGAGATACGCATGCATGCCAAATATCGAGTTGCTATCTTCGATATCGCAAAATTTGACGTTTGACCTTGACCTTTGACCAAGAAAGATGACCTTGACCTTTCATCACTCAAAATGTGCAGCTACATTAGAAATACATGCATGCCAAATATCGAGTTGCAATCTTCAATATTGCAAAATTTGACATTTGACTATGAAGGATTACCTTTACCTTTCACAACTAAAAATGTGCATCTCCATGAGATACACATGCATGCCAAATATTGAGTTGCTATTTTTAATATTGCATAATTTGACCTTTGACCTTTGACCTTGAAGGATGGCCTTGACCGTTCACCACTCAAAATGTGCAGCTCCATGAGATACGCATGCATGTCAAATATCGAGTTGCTATCTTCAATATTGAAAAATTTTACCTTTGACATTGCAGGATGACCTTGACTGTTCACCACTCAAAATGTGCAACTCCATGAGATACACATGCATGCCAAATATCAAGTTGCTATTTTCAATATTGCAAAAGTTATGACCAATGTTAAAGTTTTCGGACAGACACCATATATTTGACCTTTGACCTTGAAGGACGATCTTGACCTTTCACCACTCAAACTGTGCAGCTCCATGAGCTACACATGCATGCCAAATATCAAGTTGCTATCTTCAATATTGCAAAATTTGACCTTTGACCTTAACCTTTGACCTTGAAGGATGACATTTACCTTAACCTTTCACCATTCAAAATGTGCAGTTCTATGAGAAACACATGCATGCCAAATATGAAGTTGCTATCTTCAAAATTGCAAAAGTTATGACCAATGTTTCAGTTTTCGGACGGACGAACAGACGCCATATATCTGACCTTTGACCTTGTAGGACGACCTCTACCTTCCAGAACTCAAAATGTGCAGTTCCATGGGATACACATCCATGCCAAATATCAAGTTGCTATCTTCAATATTGCAAAATTTATGGCCAATGTTAAAGTTTTTGGACGGACGCACAGACTGACGGACAGTTCAACTGCTACCAGGGGCATAAAAAAGGAAAAACAATAAATAAAAATGTTGGGGGGGGGAGGCGGATTCTGGGCCTGGCAGATGGTTTGGGTGGAGTCCATTGTGGTATGTCAGGTAAGCGTTGTTTTGTCAAAGTATGATTCAAATCTGATCCTAAATAAAGAAGATTTGGCAATTTCAACAAAATTGATTCATTTGACCTAGAGATTTAAGGTCATTCAAAGGTCAAGGTGAAAGTCAACTTGACAGGTAAGTATCCTCACGCTAGTAAGAAATTATTAAAAGTTTGAAAGCAATAGCCTTAATAATTTAGAAGTAAAGTGCATCTAAACACAAAATTTAACGAAATATTCAAAGTTACTAAGTCAAAAAGGGCCATAATTCCGTCAAAATACCAACTAGAGTTATGCAACTTGTCCTGTACAGTCCCCTCATGATAGTTAGCGAGTGTTCCAAGTATGAAAGCAATAGCCATGATATTTTAGGAGTGAAATGGGCCAAAACACCAAAATTAACCAAAATTTCATTTTTCTAAGTATAAAAGGGGCCATAATTCTGTGAAAATGCCAGTACGAGTTAAATTACTTTGCATGCACAGTCCCCTTATGATAGTTAATAAGTGCTGCAAGTATGAAAGCAATAGCTTTGATACGTTAGGAATAAAGTGGACCTAAACACCAAACTTAACCAAATTTTCAATTTTCTAAGTATAAAAAGGGGCATAACTCTGATAATGCTGACAGAGTTATGCAACTTGACATACACAATTGTCTTATTGCAATAAGAAGTATTCCAAGTTTGGGTTAATTATCTTTGAAAGTGTTAAAGTTATTTGACTTTATAAAAAACTTTCACCAACGGCTACTCTGACGCCGGGGCGAGTAGTATAGATCTCATTTTTCTTCGAAAAGTCGAGCTAAAAACCAAGATTAGAAACTTTATGTTAACACAAACATCACAAAGTCTGCATATCAGCTACATATCTCAGGTCAGTGGCCCTCTTTAAATTGTGTTAATAGCCAATCATGAAAACTATAAGGCTTATCTGTTATACGATATGAATATAAAACCAGACTAGCAATGCGGCATGAGAGGTGGTATATTTCATTCATGAAAAAGATAAAGAAAGTAATTTTTAAGTTTTCATTTATTTAATAAATATGTCTGTATATTCATCAAAGCTGGCATAGGGGCATAACTTTGCATTCCAGTGGTCTACTGTTGAAAATGCTTCCTGCCATATACTCATTTTATCAAGTTCGCTCAACCCTTTCCCACTTAGATACGTATTTGTATGCATTTGTAGTCCCTTAGAAAGTATCATTTAATTGAATATGTTTTTACTAGTTTTAAATTTTAAAGGCTTCATCTCCAATTTTAGATACTGATGAGCAGCAACAGCATAAAACCTGACCAGACTGCGAATTACTCACATGCTGTTCAGGTTTTATGCTGTGTGCACATAGCCATTTTCACTTTGCTTCTGAGTGGGAACTATTCTTGTTGCTTTATTAATTGAACACAGCATTGAATTTCAATACTTTTTTTTTATCCTCAAATAAACGAACTACATACTCGAGCAGTTATCACCTGGTTTTATCTTACCCTACAGTTCACATGACAGATAGTATTGTTACTTTGGCTACTGTCCTTTGAACCTTTAAACAAACTTCAGTTTTATCTTGATTTGATGTTGGTTGTACTAGGTGCATCTTGTCATCGGACTATGGACCAACGCTAGATGGGCGTGATTTGATCAACTCTTAAATAAAGCCAATTGGTAAAAACATTCATAATGCAATCGGCATTTGTATTAAATAGCTGAACATGGATACACATATGCGATAAAGAAGTTTGATAAAACAGTGAGATTAAAAACAGTGAGTATGTTGTGTTCTTCATCAGATAACGAACTTTTAAAAGTAGCATGAAGGATACATGACTGACAAAAAGGTAAGCAATAACTTGCCATCGTCACTTTAAGTAAGTTGTATATTAATATAACAACATGTTAAATAGTTTCGTTACTTATTTCATTGCGGGTGTTTTTCCTAAGAAACATGTGTTCTCTAATATATTTACTTTAACTTGCATCATCGTTTTAAATTTAATCGCGAGTAAAGTTATCATTTCGACTGCTAATGTGCTTGCTAACCCTGCAAGGAGACGATGCATCTACTAAATGTAACAAGGTGTTTTCTTTACCGATTTTAGCTAACACTAACATGTCTCGGACGAGCAAACATCGCATTCATGTCAAGAATGAACAAGTAAGAGCTGTATGATTTCCACATATATATTATGCGTTTTCCTGAACTGGACAGAAAGCTTTTATAACATGATGCTATACACATGAATTATATATGCGTTCATATCCTTAATCTAGAGAGCAGCCTCGTTACAATAATCTTACAACTATTTACCCTGTTCGTATGTAGTCTCAGAAGCCCAAAGCAATAAGGAGAAACTAGAACAAGATGGCAACCCATTGAGATATGTAATTGACCGAAAATAGACTAATGTATTTAATGTATTGCATATATAATTTTATTGCAATGCGGATCACATAACTCATCACATTCTAATCATCTGGTAAAAAGAAAACAAAATGCTAATTATGTTGATATTGTGTGCAATTAAAAGAAAGTTAACTAATTTATTTAATATTCCTCGTTCAAAGAAATGTTTTGGTTTAATATTACGAAAATAAAACGTGGATAAAAAATCGTCTATAATCGCTTTAACACTTAATATTTTCTTCAGACAATCGTATGTTTGTACATATACTGTGCACAATAAATAGCAAATGTAACGTGGTATGATATCATTTGGGTTCGTAATAAACTAATGTAGTAACTGTGCAAACTCATCTATAAAGTGCACGCTTAAGGTTAAAGTGTGCAACACAATATAGGATTTTCTTTTGAGTCACGGAGCCACTCAAAGTTTATTTTTAAGTAAAAATATATGTATGGATGCGACATGCTATTTTTGTAAAATGTTGTATTACGATTACCATAAATGCATACATGCTGAATCAACTGAATACAACATTTACAGCGTATTTTAATTTTGTATATACAAAAACAGCTAAGGCGTTCAAAACGGATTCAAATGAGGATGGGAGAAGTAAAAATACAAGCTAAAGGTATGCATTTTTTTGTGTGAAATTTTTGATTACATACTTATAAACATTACTTGGGATTTGTGTATCTCTGTGTCCAAATCAATGTCGTTGGTTCTACTTCAAAATTTTGTATTTGAAGGTTGACTACAAGATGTATTGGTGGAAGAATAACTGTTTAGATTATCTGAATTAGAATTGCGTTAAATATCAATGTATCTCATTTACCATTAAACGGCACATCATCTACTGTAAAATCTCAAACTGGATGTAAGCTATGTACAACTAACGTAATTTTTTTTATTATCAGAGAACAAATCAGGGAAACGTCATGAGTACCTATCTTGGGGGCGTACTTTATGGGAGTGGCGTTTTTGTCCGGCCAACGTAGCAAGGATCCCAGAACGCAGGTCAAACTTGCTCTGTAAAACTGAGAATGAAAATAAACGATTAAAATTTTAATTTTTACAAATGTTGAGTTGTATCGAGTAAACGTCAACTAATAAAAAAGATTCACTGTGATAACTTAAAAATGTTATATTGTTAAGACAACAAATCTGTTTTGATCATTTTGTACTCTATACATTTATTTATGTTAATTATTTATTGGAAATATCGAAAAAAAATAATTATGCTTATTTTAAGAGACATCTTTTTTTCGAAAATACTGAAATTGCTTCCCGCTACGCGGTGTAATTAGCGCCAAATTGTATATTGTTTTTATTCTCCCCGAAAAATTTCGGGGAGCATATAGTTGCCAGTTTGTCCTTCCGTACTTCCTTACTTCCTTCCTTCCGTCACAATTGTGTTACAGTTTCTCATAGCGCCTTCAATATTTTACCGATCTCTTATTTGGCGTGTAGGTACCTTGCATGGACCTATACCTTTTGATGAGGTTTGAGGTCACTGGTGCCAAGTTCAAGGTCACTGAGGCTAATAATAGATTTTCCGTCACACTTTTGTCACAGTTTCTCATAGCGTCTTCAATATTTTACCAATTTCTTACATATTTGGCATGCAGGTACCTTGCATGGACCTCTACCTTTTCACGAGGTTTGAGGTCACTGGGGTCAAGGTCAAGGTCACCGAGGCTAATAATAGATTTTCATCCATTTTAACGATACTTGTTTAATAATGATGTCACTATATGCAATCTGAACTGGTTTGCATCTTCTCTATTTATTTTATTTATATGTTTTAACTCTTCATGTTAGGTAGGCGCGTGTATCGTGAACAAAGACAAAAGGATTGTGAGTACCGGATACAATGGAATGCCAAACAGTTGCTCAGACGATGATTTGCCATGGGAACGCGAAGAAGGAACGCTTAAGAATAAACATTTGTATGGTAATGTTATTCGGATATATATGGGCCGTGCACTGTAAAAAGGAGGTTAATTGCATGTGCGTAAAGTGCCGTCCCAGATTAGCTTGTGTAGTCCGCTCAGGCTAATCAGGGACGACACTTTCCGCTTTTATGATATTTTTCGCTTAAAGAAAGGCTATTCTTAGTAAAAGTTGAGTTGAGGTGGAAAGTCTCATCCCTGATTAGCCCCTGTGGACTGAACAAGCTAATCTGGGACGACACTTTACGCATATGCATTATATCCCCTTTTCACATAGCACGGCCCATATTGTCTATGAACAGCCACACCGACTCATCAGCTTTGATTGCATTTTTATTAATCATATTTGTAAATCATCTTTCGCTGATCGAAACTAACTACGAAATCGTGGAAATGGAATACATTCAGCTAATTTGAAATATTATTAACGATTAAAAAATCGTTACCCAATGTATTTAAAAGCGCAGAAACCATTACGGGATGTTGACTTGAACACTTAAAATGCATTCTACATTTTGTGTTTATTTAAGATTAATATTTTTTAATGTTTTCATTATAAACGTGAAATCAATCAGTTTTGGTATTAGCTACTTTATAACTTATTTTGGACACGAAGGTAATTTTACATTTAACGTAGCCAAGGAAACAAAATACATTTATATTGTGTTTATATTTATATTGCTTCAGTTTGCCATGCTGAGATGAACGCAGTGGTCAACACATTTTCAGAGAGTTTGAAAGGATGCACGATGTATGTTTCCTTATTTCCGTGCAACGAGTGTACAAAGATTATCATACAGGCCGGAATAACAGAAATCTGGTATTACTCGGACAAGAAAAAAGGCGACCCAAAGGATATAGCGTCCAGGAAAATGTTGCGTATGGCAAAAGTTAAAATAAGGTTAGTAAATATGTGACAGCCGTGACATATTCCGATTTGTTTTGTCTCTTTAAAAGTAACGCTTTGAATGTTGGCTGCACATATTTTGTATGCCGAAACAACTTTAATAGGTTGGATTAACACTAAGGAGTTTGGCTTTCATTATGATTTCAACGTTTTCTTTGATTTTTAAACGTAATTTAGAGAAATTGAACTTTATCTTTAAACATTGGAATAGTTACATCGGCACATTTGTTTGCAACCTGGTGAACCGTAACAGTTCGCGTCATTAGAATTAGCACTCGGTTAACACACAAATTATATCTAAGATATCCATGGGGCATAATGTGTATTTAGTTGGTTACTTGGTTACACTCTTTGAGCAAATTGGTCAATGGGCCGACAATTTCAGTGAAAACCAGTATGAATCGACACTGATTAATACTGTTTCGCTCGCTTAAATGACAATTGTTGTTTTAGAAGATTTCCCCGTCAAAAAGAAAGCATCAAAATCGACTTCAATGTCAACGAGAACAGCTAGGTATATACTTATTATGTGACTTATGATGCGAGCCAAATACATTCTATTTAATTATGTTTTGTTTAAAATACAAGATAATACAAGACAATACCAAAAATATTCGATGAGCTATCATATAATACGAAACATGCTATTGAAGTTATTGGCATTTATAATGTCATTACACAAGTCGTTTTGTATTTGAAGGTTCTATACATGCTTATCCAAATTGTGATTATATTTTTAGTAAGATTTTTTTAAATATTATTTTTATTATTTAAAAAAATAGCACTATTTCGCTTTTGTGTTTATTATTTTTAAATAAAATATGTAGTCGGATTTTAAGAAATGTTTTACACATTTGTAGTTACTGTTATCGCCGAATCGTTCTACGAATGTTGCAATGACATTTGATTAGGTTAGAGATGGCTAGTGTTAAACAATAGTTTTTTATTAGTCTGGAAGAGCACATATTATGTCAAAGATACTTAAATTAAAATGTTAATTATTTATATGGCAATATTCACGTTTATCATAATTATTATGATGATTTGTTTTTTGCTTCGTTCAGGGGAAGAATTACCTTGGTGGCGGCGTGCTTTGTAGTTTTAGTTTATGATTTAAATAATTGTCTACACCCTGGCATTAAATATTACCAGGGTTAACAGTTATAACATTTTCTGCATCAACCATATTATGATATGAACGATAATTTTCATGCAGAGAACCATATTGTTAAAGTTATGCATACAATATTCGTGCATGTGTTATCATTTGTCAATAATCCAGCGCATTTTACAACGGATGTTCTCATCCTAAATGAACATTTGAACTGTATAAATAATTATTCTCGAACATGAGGGTTCAAAAGAAATATAAATACGATTTGAATATGTATGTTTCAAAATGAAAAACTTTAACTTTGTTAAGTCATTGTATATAATGTAATAATTGAAATTGTTGTCAAATTTACATATCTTGGAATACCATGTACCGGTTGATGTGCAAAAAGGGTAATGGCATATTAAATGTGTTTTTGTAAAAACACCGAATAAAAAACCTGCAAGTTTTGTGAAAACCTTTTATTTATTTTAGGCAGAATTAAACATGACATAAACACAAACATGTTACAATTTGACTCGTTTGTTGTACCTACGATAATAGTTGCGAAGTTTGGGAATCTGTACGAACACTGATATTGACAATATTAGCCACCAATTTAGTAAATATAATGGTTGATTCAATATACAATAGACATACAGTCTATGGGTATTCATGTTCAAAACTTATATAAAGGCACGATTGTGACCAGTTTGAATTTTATAAGTTATTAAATAAAGTTGTAATACATGAAAAGGTCTAGCACACTTGGATTACAGCATTGAGAATCTATGTTACACTGTCAGAACGATAATATAAACGAACAATAAAGACGAATCTACTAGAGAGCGATTAGTCAAATTTCAGTAATAAGTTTCTGTTGATACTTGTATTATCAGATTGCATTCATTTAATGACATCTATCATTTTTGGTCTTTTCAAGTAATATTTATTTATATGCAATTTTTAGCTCGGCTGCTTTCGGAAAAAAAAACGAGGTATGGCATAGCCAGCTCGTCATGTCGTGTCGTGTCTTTCCGCCGCCCGGCGTCCGCCGTGCTAAAACCTTAACATTGGCTCTAAAATCAAAGTGCTTCCAACTACAACTTTGAAACTTCGTGTAGATGCACCTTGATGAGTTCTACACGCCACATCCATTTTTTTGTCACTAGGTCAAAGGTGACCTCTAAAAAGTAAATTCTAACAAGCTTCCATTTATTCAAAACTGCACCCGCAGCCGAGCGTTGGCACCCGTTATGCGGCGTTCTTGTCTTATATCATCATATAAGGAACATTCTAATAAAAACCGATATTCATCCTAAAACATTGCAATGATGACATTTTCTCTCTTGAAAAGGTATAGATTCAGGAGTTTGCCATCTGCCTTATTCAATTTCTAATATATGAGTGAAACCCTAACCTACAAGATCAAAACTGAACTTATTTATATTAACATTTTAAAAGTAAAATTGACATTCAAATTTACAAAACTGCCTGTAACGTTTTGCTCTTGATGAATTATTAAGTTCTAACATTATGGATGAATGTTTAATTTAATCTTGACTTTGCCAAGGATAAAAAAACACATTTCCTCATTTACACATTGGTTTAGCCATGCATAATGTAGGCCTAATATTCCTCCAGCAAAAACTTACCTTATATTTGTTCTTCACCTGTTTCTGCCATTATTACAATGCCATCTGCATATAACAACACAAATAATTTGAGCATACCAGCATAAATTCATTTAAATCATTTAACATATAATGTTCTTCAAAGTCATTCAAATAAATAGAAAAAAGGAATGGTGATAATGATTCCCATTGTCTTACACCTTAAAACAGAGAAATCACATTACTTATTGTTTTACCTAATAGTTTTTTTGATTTCACATGTGTGTACATAGATTTGATAATATTAAGCATTTTTCCGCTAACGCTTAACTTCAAACGTTTATACCAAATGATATTTAAAGAAGTAAAACTCCAGCTGCTGCAGCAGTATTGCATTCTTATGATACACAATTTCGTGGTCCTTTATTTATGGGAAATGACCAATTGCCAAAACAGTACGAAACCGCACAATACGAAACAAACACACTCATTGTAGAATACAGCTGGGGTCACCGCCTTGAAACGGTCAATGCACTGGGAGTTTAAACCGGATTTAGAGCGCTCAACCTCACACTTGGCCAAGCAATATTCAAGATTCATATAATGTGTACAAAAAATTAAACTCATAGCATTACAACTCAAATTAAACAATAGCAAAAGGGAATTAAAACGCATTCAATTTAATTACCATTTAATTACTCAATGGTATGAAGAAGACCAGACCAACAGAGTTACAACGTTTTGAGGAGCGATGAAATGAAATTACGAACAACTGTCATCCCTCATAAAGTAATCGAACGCTTTGGTGAAATAAAACTTAATTGCATATGATTTTTTTGTTCGCTTTAAGAATAAATAAGTAATGTCACCATTTAATACTAAATGTTATCAGCAGTTCCTATGTTTTGCCTGAATCCTGTTTTTGACTCTACGTAGACATGATAGTGTTCCGCCCAATTGTTAAGCCTATTGTTAATGACCTTAGTGAACAATTTCCTAAAAGTACTAATTTATGTATCCCTCTGTAATAATTTACAGTCTGCTTATCGTATTTTTATGTTTAGAAACAACAAGACCTTCATACCAACCTTCCGGAAAATGTCCGAATTCAAACAATCTTTAAACAAGTACAAACAACCTTAAACAAAACGTTTAATACTTATTTGAAAAAATACAACAACAACCTCATTCAGAAATAATCAGGACCACCTGATTTAATATTATGTATTTGCTAACAAACACATAGGGCTTCTTGATCAGTAAATGTTAAATTTAACTCATTGAATATTATATTTAAATCTCCATTTAAGTACCGGTCCTGATAAATCAGAACAAATTCGTCAGCTTCATAAAATATATAGTTAGGATAAGTACTTGACTTAAAAAAGTTAAAAAAAACTCCCTACTACTTCTATCGAACTTATTGTCTTTGCTTATAATTTTCATTAACAGTTTCCAATAAACTTTTGCATTTGTAAGTTTTTCATATTATATTTTCATTGTTTGATTTTTATCAGAAGCATGTTCCTTTTTCTAAATGTACTTTTATAAAGACTCCTAGATCATACCATGCTTTGTCTATTCTCCTCTGAGGTATGATGTCTGTGCATATTAAGATTTATATAATAACTATTTTAGATATTTGTTTTCTTGTGCAACATATGCAGCATTAAAAGTATTTTTATCATATGTTAGGTCAACTAGCCTTGTCTTTAAAAAAAATGCTGAACTTATATTTTTAATTATATCACAAAATTGGGTTAAATACATATCTAATGCATCAATGTTTTTTATTTTGATAAATACAACCACTTAGTTTCAAATGTATTTATTAAACTTTCACAATTAAATGCATTAATATATTCAATTTTCTTTACATTTTTCAATTTATAAATGGACGGTAATTGTTTGGCATCATTTTCCATATGGATATTTATATAAGGATATGTCTCTTTCTCAGTTTTACATTTGATACTTAATTTTACTACATAATGATCCGATAAATTGTTAGCAATTATAAACATGTACGTATATATATAATTATATATATATATATATATTAAGCGCCCGTCCAAAAGCACCAGATGGGTCTTTTAAGACTTTGATTTATTTGTAAAGAGAGACTAGAGCTCTTTAAATGTCCAAGGCAAACTTATTAATTTCTCAATGTCAGAGATTAAATATATGTATTAAAGGGATCTTTTCACGCTTTGGTAGATTGACAAAATTGAAAAAAGTTGTTTCAGATTCGTAAGTTTTCGTTTTAGTTATGATATTTGTGAGGAAACAGTAATACTGAACATTAACCATGCTCTAATATAGCCATTATATGCATCTTTTGACGATTTTAAAACCTAAAAATTATAAAGCGTTGCAACGCGAAACGATTGAATAATTTGGAGAGTTCTTTTTTTGTCGTTAAATTTTGTGAAACTACGAAGATTGCTTATATAAGGTATAAAATACGTCAAGAATGTATACTCGGCGGAATAGCTCAGTCGGCTAAAGCGTTTTTACTTCAGGACTCTGGCAGGACTCCAGGGGTCACTGGTTCGAAACCTGCTCCGGGCAATGTTCTTTTCCTTTTTTTAATTTTTTTCTTGATTTTTTACTGGAGCTTTTATGATCCAATGTTTACATTTATCAATATAAAGCATTTAATGAATAAGTTAAAAAAATGCCAAAATCTGTGAAAAGGCCCCTTTAAAGATGATACTATTGCTAACATTATCAAATGTTATACTTTGGAGCATATTTCTCTTTACTAACTGGTATAGGTTAAATTCTACTCTGAATTCTACGGCTCTGTGCCGAATGCGGGCTATGTGTGATTCACCGATGATTTTCGAGTAGATTAAGTCAATAAATTTAACCTTTGTTAGCTTTAACGTAAACTGTTTGAACAACTGGGGGTAGGCTGGGAAAGCGGTATAAAGGGCCCTTTTGCCTTCTAAGCTTATATATATATTGACTTTGTTTTAAATTAAAAATAATGATTGCACTCGAAAAGCTCTTTCGAGATTTATCTTTGTTATAAGGGGAAATGTTGCTTCCATGTTCCCTTCGCTTGGAATGTGCTGAAAGTTAAGTGGTAAGTGTAGTCCCAGATTACGTGAACTGCACAGGCTAATCTGAGAAGAATTTTACATACACGTCTTACGTCCGGGTGTCCCAGAGCTAGACTCAAAGATTTTCAATAGTTTATAGGATACGCATAGGTAAAACTATTTCAATGCATAATTGTATCCTTATATGAATTTCGAATACTAAACACACGTTATTAACAACTCACTACCAATTTACAGGGAGCGCAACTCTCCCGAAAGGAGTAAGTCGATTCATGTACATTTACCTCCCTTAGAATAGGAAAACGTAAGCGATTACCCTTGTATTTTATATAAATCATATACCTGATTTTAATACGATCATATCCTAACGTTTCGGAAATTATACACATAACGTAAATATTATCGGAATTAAGTTGTTATATTAATGTATTACTGATGATCTGCTTCGGGGTTTGTATAATAATAATAAAACACATCCTTTAATAAGCTGCTTATGCGTGAATGTGTTTGAACACGTATATTAAGAATGTCAATTGGTATCCTAGACAATCCTCTCCTTCTAAGCCGCTAGACTGTTACTTACCAAAATAATGGGCCGCGGCGCGGGCTACTGTTCTAATGCCTATGCACCAGCGTGGTAGACTTACACAAGCTATCGCATGCGCAGAAACTGTACATTATACGATAAGTATTATTTTTGTTTAACTGATGTCTGATAAGTTTTGTTAATATATATTTCGGAGTTGGGCTTCAAACAATACACTTTCGCCTCAATTGTTGAGAATGTTTAATATGTGTCCTAGTAAAATGTTACGTATATTCATTGATCATACTGAAACGATAATGACTGTGTAGTAAAAGTAACGGATTAAACAGTTTATTGTAGCGAAATTTATTTAAAAACAAAACATGCAAGCTTTGATGATGCCACCGTGGTTCAGCAAAACAAAACGGAGTTTAACGCACAAAAACAAACTGACGATGTCAAAATTACTTTCACTCAATGGCGAGATAATGGTCAATAGAGTTTGTTCCGTATTATGGGATTCATTCGAGAGCAGTGAATATTCAAAATCGAACACGGATCTTATAAACGTAGAAACATTCAAGTACTTGAAAGTTTTACTTGTTAGTTCTGACACAACAGTAGGATCGGGTTAAACGGAGAGCTACAAAAGTTCTAATGTTGATTTTTAACCTTTAAAACAAAGATTCCGAAATATGTAACACGTTTTCTTAAGGCATATGTTTGATCACGGTGCACGGAACAACAACAAGCTGTAGTCTGCTATATTTGCTTGAGGACAAAATTAACACATTGGAAGCTCTAATTAGTAAATCAATCCTGATCAAGTTATGCAGAAGCTTGAAGGCATTTACAACACGATTGAGTCACTGGAAAACTTTATAAATTCTCTTAGCAAAGGACTGCAGAGTGAGTCGCAGCTTCTGCTACAAGATTGAAAGAATTGTTTCAATTCATTATTGAATTCTTTAAAAAGATCTGAGAAGATTGACATGGATATATTTAACTGTTTTGCATGCCGGAAAAAGACACGACTAAAGTATGAACTTAAAATGAGTTCAATCGGGAATTTAGAACGATCGAAGCTGACGTGAAAGAGTCAGTGCCTGAAACAAAGCCTTTCATAGATGCTGTTAACATAGAGAAAACAGAACAGTTAGGTTTGATCCAAACTAGAGTGTTGTAAGAAATGTGTCTACAATTAACTCTGCACCACTTTGTAGCAGGATTAGCAGCCATGCCATTTGCTACGTTCACGGGCCCATAACTCAGAAATAAATGAAAATGTGTCTTTTTTATTTACACTTAATAGTAATAACATATTTCGAGTGATAAAGTCAAGCGTTTGAGAAAAGTCTAGAAGTAAGTGCAGCAATTTTATACCATGTGATATGGCTGTCATGCACAATTTTAAATTCATGGGTTTGCATACCCAAACTGAAAATTGCTCTCTTACAGGATCGAAAATATGCACGAACAAGTCCCTCACATCTAAACAAATGAAATGTAGCCATAAAGCAACACTCAAAACATCTCTGTTGGAAACATTATTTCAAAATAAAGTTTCATCGAAAATAGCACGGAAATAAAGAAAGCCAATTTTTAAAATATCTTTTAAGAATTAAAAATGAAGATGGAAAGAATTGCCAACTAATGGGCACTCTGATGCAGATCTGATAGAGTTATTGCATATGAATACTTATACCATTTTAGTACTCTAAGAGTGATTCACCGATTGATATCTTGATCTGTCTTTTCTGTATTTAGCACAAATACCATAAATATGTATGCGGTCTTAAAATGTTGATCCGTTGCGCCAATGCCATTTTGTAAGATTTATTAATATATTATTTAGTTCGTATTCCCAGTAAATAATTTATTTCAGGCATCTTTAAAATTTATTCACGGAAACTTAATTGATTTGCAACATGCTATTTTCTGGACAAATATATAAAATCGAACGCTCTATTTGACGGCGTTTGATCCATTTTCAGTTCAATTCAATTCAATATTTTATTTAAGTCTCGCCCATTTCATGTACATCATAATTACATAGCATTAAAACAGACATAAAACATGAAAATGGCCATTCTATTTAAGAATAATAAGAGACTATGAAGAGTTAAATATTGCGTCTTTTCCACATACTTGTTCTCTATATACATACTTACGTTAAAAAGTTAGGTTAAACGTAAGGTTGTCATTGCTAATCTATAATTAAAAACTGACATAAGATAAATTGACGTTAAATACTGACACTGCGAAAAGAGGCACTAACGCATTTAATATAAAATTGTTTAAGATATCAATTATCACCTCTGACCAGGTCGGACATTAACTAATTAGCAATGGTTACCCACGCTTAGATTAAAACTAACAGACACTATTAACAAAGACCATATTCACATAGCTTACAATTTAAAACCATATCAGTTAAAAATTATAACTATGACAACCCCCCTGAACAGTGACTCCAGAATGAAAGAGACATACTTAGCAGAACAGAAATCCAGTTCATATTTCTTCCCCAGGAATCAGTAGCCCTACCAAGTTTCCCATAACAGTCTGTGTGACTTAATACAGGATTGGGTCTCCCCAGACCCCAGAATCAGTAACCCTTCCCAGTTTCCCATAACAATCTGTGTGACTTAATACAGAATTGGCTCTCCCCAAATTCAGAAGCCCTACCCAGTTTCCCATAACAATCTGTGTGACTTAATACAGGATTGGGTCTCCCCAGAATCAGTAACCCTTCCCAGTTTCCCATAACAATCTGTGTGACTTAAAACAGGATTGGGTCTTCCCAGAATCAGTAACCCTTCCAAGTTTCCCATAACAATCTGTGTGACTTAATACAGGATTGAGTCTCCCATGAATCAGTTGCCCTACCCAGTTTCCCATAACAATCTGTGTGACTTAATACAGGATTAGGTCTCCCCAGAATCAGTAACCCTACCCAGTTTCCCATAACAGTCTGTGTGACTTAATACAGGAATCAGTAACCCTACCCAGTTTCCCATAACAATCTGTGTGACTTTATACAGAAATCAGTAACCCTACCCAGTTTCCCATAACAGTCTGTGTGACTTTATACAGGAATCAGTAACCCTTCCCAGTTTCCCATAACAATCTGTGTGACTTAATACAAGAATAAGTAACCATACCAGTTTCCCATAACAATCTGTGTGACTTAATACAGGAATCAGTAACCCTACCCAGTTTCCTATAACAATCTGTGTGACTTAAAACAGGAATCAGTAACCCTACCCAGTTTCCCATAACAATCTGTGTGACTTAATACAGGAATCACTAGCCCTGCCCAGTTTCCCATAACAATCTGTGTGACTTAATACAGGATGTGGTCTCCCCAGAATCAGTTGCCCTACCCAGTTTCCCATAACAATCTGTGTGACTTAATACAGGATTGGGTCTCTCCAGAATCAGTAACAATACCCAGTTTTCCATAACAGTCTGTGTGACTTAATACAGGAATCAGTAGCCCTACCCAGTTTCCCATAACAATCTGTGTGACTTAATACAGGATTGGGTCTCCTCATTCTTTGTGCACACCGTTTAAGGAAGTTAATGTGCACTACATGGCATGTTGCAATTGTGGACATAACAAAGGATAAAATACATGTACTCCAAAATAGGTCTCATTACAGTTCTAAACCTATTTGGAGTAGATGTATTTTTCTTTTCATGCCGAATGGAATAGCAGGTTTTGGCTGATAAGTACATAACATTCTCTGTAGTAAATACGTATTTCAATTTTTCACAATCTGACATGGCATTACTATCAGGATCTACACTTAAATTATCCATTAGCATTTTCCTTGCATCAACATACAACGGACAGTGAAAAAGTACATGTATTTCATCTTCGATCTTATCTGTACAATGGAAACAAGTTCTATAACATAGCTCAATATTTTCAAACCGGCCGGTCGCTATCCTAAGCGGCGCCACACAACATCTAAACTTAGTTAAAGCACTTCTATAATTGGATGTCATTTTACCGCTAATATATGCTTCAGTACCAAAATCTACTTTAAATAGTTTATATGTTCTTAATTTATATATTCCTATGCCCCTTTGTCCAGATTCTATATTAACTAATTTTTTCCATTTAACAGTTTCCTTCTGTAATAACTTAGATTCTATATCATTTATAACATGTTTACTATTACCTAATGGTGTATATACACTATCAGACATATTAAGATCATTTAAACACACCTTTAATCTTGTGTAGCCATTTCGAACAGTTACTGATTTTGTCCAATTATACATTTTCTTGTTAATTCTAGATTCATCCATATTCACATTTCTAAAATGCTGTCTACAAACAGATCAAAATTTTTTAACTATTGGTGGTGTCCAGCCAATTTCACCAAAAACAGCCGCATTTGGTGTGTATTTACCAACACCAATATAGTACCGCATAGCTCTTTTCTGACTGCGTTGATGCATGAGTAGGATTTATCTTCCCATATTGGCGCACTATAATATATTATGGGCCATACCATGGAATCAAACAGTTGTGTAAAGGTTGAAAACAGGAAGCCACCAAAAGCTTTACATTTAGAAATTACTAAACTAAGAGCTCTATAAGCAGACATAGATACACTTTTGCCATTTCATGGTAGTCTTAGTGCTCATTTAAGATAACACCAAGGTATTAATAACAATGTACAATTTCCAAGTTCCAGCAATGTTAAACACATGTTCATTTTTTAAAATACTTTTTGGTCTAAAATGAAAAATCTTTGTTTTTTTATAGTTAACTTGCATTTTATTTTTTGAACACTAGGCAGATAAAGAATCTCACAACAGTTGGAGGTCAACAGCATTTTCTGCGAGCAGAACTACATCATCAGCAAAAAGGAGAATACATACTTTTTGATCATCTATGTCAATACCTACTCCTAGGTTACTCTAAAAAGATATCAAATCATTTATGTAGAGATTGAAAAGCACAGGGGACAAAGGACAGCCCTGCTTCAGGCCACATTTGACGTCGAACCACTCTGAATCGAACCCATTTATCCTAAAACAACATTTCACATCATTGTATAAAGACTTCACGGCTTGAAGCAGGCGGCCCTGTAGCCCCTCATGCCTTAATTCCTCAAATAAAAGAGCTCTATCAATCATGTCGTTCGCTTTCCGATAGTCAATAAAGGCTGTGAACGTGACTACGGTTCGGCAAAACTATGTTACGCATTTAAAGGATCGGTATTTATCAGGTTGACATTGATAATATTCATAATGCAATCAGCATCTGCATTGAATAGCTAAACAATGATACAAATATGCGATAAAGAAGTTTAATTAAAACAGTGCGAATAAAAAACAGTGAGTATTTTGTGTTCTTGATAAGATATTCATTCATCAGGTAACGAACTTGTGCAGCATGAAGGCTACATGACTAACAAAAAGGTAAGCAATAACTTGCCATCACCACTTCGAGTAAGTTGTATATTTTTTTAATATAAATGTTCGTTAGTTATTTCATTGAGGGTGTTTTTTTTAAGAAACGTGTGTTCTCTAATTTCGTCTTGACAGAGTTGTCGTGCGGGTCGGTATACCCACTTCCGGTGTCAACAATCCAGTGTCAACAACACTTCCGGAAACAATGGGAAAATACTAGTGCCGAATCTTTGGATATCACAATTTTAGAAGCACAGTCAGTACATTTTCTGAAGAAAAGTAAATTACCAAAGGACTAATCTACCAAAAGACTGGGTAAGAGGAAATAGCCGGAAGAATTAGATTCCAACGTGTTATTGACACGTTTGTTCGGACCACTTTCACCAAATTTTAAGGTAGGGGTGTCCCACTGAGACTTCCGAAACGTGACCCATTTTTATACCGGAACTCTGATAATGTAGACCCATTTTGATTCAAGCTTTTTGAAAAAGTATACCATTTTGTATACGATACCATTGAGAAAATGGACCCATTTCATTACAATATAAAGAAGTGAAACTCCAGCTGCTGGAGCAGTATTGAATTTTCATTAAAAACAATTAGTTGGTCCTTTATTTAAGGCAAGTGACCGATTGCCCAAACAGTACAAAACAGCACAATACAGCACAATACAAACCAACATAAACACAACATATGAATAAAGCTGGGGTCACCGCCTTGGAACGGTCAATGCAAAGCATTGGGGGTTTAAACCTGGTTATAGAGCGCTCAACCTCACACTTGGCCCAGCAATATTCATAATACATTCAAGTGTAAATAAAATTTAACGTCATAGCATTGTAACTCAAATTAAACAATAATAAAAGGGAATTAAAACGCATTCAATTTAATTACTTTTTAATTACTCAATTGCATTGAAGATGCAAGAGTAACAGAATTACAACTTTTTGACGAACGATCAAATAAAACTATTAACAATTGTCAACTACATTCCTTCTTTATAGAAAAGATTTGAGAATGTAGAATCATAGAGTTAATATCTCAGATAATCATCGCGCAAATACAGGAAGAAGCAGCAATAATGGGTGTAAAACTTCCATATTACATAGCTTGGTTGTTTATGTGACTGCTAAACAAATTAAAAATAATTAAATCAAACAAGAAACGCCTATCAGAGAGAAAATATAAGATTTTGGTCAACTGGACCCATTTCAATACTAGAATTTGATAAAGTGGACACATTTCATACTAGTTTATACTCCCTGGAGAGACAGTGTTCCATGTTACACCTGTATATTTACAGGTTATGTGATTGCAGATACAGCTGGGCGAAATTTACTTTTTGATACCCATTTATATACAAGAATTAAATTTATCATACCCATTTTGATACTGATACTTTCAAATCTATATGCATTTATATACAAGCAAATTTCTGATTTCAATACCCATATCTATACTTAGATGCTGAAAACCATATCCATATCTATAATTTTAGTTGAAAAACACACCACATATTTTTTGCACACCCCTTTAAACCCGTATATAGGAAGTTACCCCCCCCCCCCCCCCCCCTCGGGGAGTACATACGTACAGCTAAGCGTTCTTCTTGATAAAACGAAATTCCATGTAACAAATATGTCACACGTATGTCTATAAAATCGAGTTAAATCAACCGAATACATCTTTACAAACACAATACACTTCAACACCGTTATTTCGAAGTCATCGGGGCCGTTAAAAAAACTTCGGATTAACGATAATACGAAATAAACATTTGACAAAAGACTACTTTGATTCTGTAAAAATAAAACGTGGAATTTTCATGGCTACTATTTATAATTGTTTTACTTAAAGGGGGCTTTTCTTAGATTTTGGCATGTATTGAAGTTTGTCATTAAATGCTTTTTAATGATAAATTTAAACATTGGACCTAAAAATCTCCAGTAAAAAAAAACAAGAATACAATTAAAAAAAAGAAAAAAAGTAACCATCAACTCGGCTCGAACCACTTACCCCTGGAGTCCTGGAGTAAAAGGTTTTCCGCTTAGACCACTCGGCTACCCGTGCTCATGCTGTGATGTTTTTTTTTTTTTACTTTATATATGCATTCCTCGTAGTTTCACAAAATATAACGTAAAACAACAGAACTTTCCAAATTATCCAATCGTTTCGCGTTGCAACGCTTTATAATTTTCAGGTTTTCAAATCGTCAAAAGATGCATATAATGGATATTTCAGAGCATGGTTAGTTTTCAGTATTACTATTTCCTCACAAATATCATAACTAAAACGAAAGTTTGCGAATCTGAACAACTTTTTTTTTTTCAATTAACCGAAACCTGAAAAGGCCCCTATACTTTAAAACGTAAACTAGTCAGATAGCAATAGATTTCTACTTGTAACAAACGGAGGAATAAAACGATTCTTTTTCTTCATATAAAATATAATGAATAGCACAAATTATCAGAACATATAAAATATAACGAATAGCACAAATTATCATACATGTAAATACATATGAATACATTTTCGGAAATGAATTAACATTTTTTTTAATAAGACGCGATGTCTCTCTGAACACCGGCGTTAGCAGCTCTAAACTGGACATATATAGTAATTATCGGCTTTCGACGACATTATAAAATCAAAATACTGACAGTACTGGTGTGACGATGCTTTTTAAGAGGATGGATATAAAAGCATCAATTTAAGTTTATCTACATCACCACAATTGTGTATGTGGGTACAAAAAAAATTACGTACGAAAACAATTTGGGTACGAAAAAAAATTGGGTACGAACAAAATTGGGTTCGAAAAATTTTGGGTACGAATTTTTTTGGGGGGATATTGGGGGTACGGGGAAGTAGTTCCCGTGGGGAACTTGACCCATTCAGCGAAACTGGGAGCCGGGTTACATTCTCGATCAAATATAACAAGAAATATCTTTAACAAGATATTTGACGTGTATTGTCTGTACCACTTATCTTAAAAAAAACAAACGTTCTGTTACAGTAAAACGTTTGTGGGTTATAACATTACGTTACGTAGCAGATATATTCAAAATTTGACATGCTCTTTAATTACACCATGCTCTTTAATTTCACATGTTTATCATACCAAACTTTATATTACGCTGTTTCCTTTCCTAAGTTAATAATGTTATATGTACGGACGTGATTTCACATGCCCATGTGCATTAACATATACTTTTTCTCTTTTGATTATTGCGTTTTCTCTAATTCAATAAACCGAGGTATGTTTGTTCGTTAAGAACGGCAATAATTTCATGATGATTCCCGAAAGTAGCTATGAGCACATAGTCAAATACGACTTGAATACGTGAGTTCGCCCATGAACACATGGTAAGGTTTACTAAATCTGCGCGATATGACCTAATAGGTGTTTAAAACAGCAAACAATATCCAACAAACGAATGAATAATCAAACATAGTGTGTGCACTGATGTGACTCTGTAATTTCTGTTTGAAAAGTTTATTAAATATGCAAAATGACAGAGCACGCATAAGAGCGAGTTTCATACGTGTCGTACGGCTATTATGCTGTTTATATACCATACTCGCTATAACGTTTACAAATGGTAGGTTCGAAATGATTCGTTTTCTTTACACTCATGATCGCGTTAAACGTTAATTATGCACGTTTTCATTCGCAATTGATTTATAGAATCACTAAAAATGTCAAATACAATACAGAAAATGCATAGTTGTTTCATTGATCTTTATACATATAATGGATTGAATATAACTGATTTAATATTAACGTTTTCAAACTATCACTAAATCTTTTTCCCGGAATATGTTTTTCTATTTATAGCTGAGCTTCCTTTACCTTTATCAATGATAATCAGCGAGGTATGCCGATTAGAAAAATCGAGCTATCTCAATCGGACTGGCTCGGTCTTTAACATAGGTCGCCATTGTGAAGAATTTTTTAATGGTATGATAACTTAGACGAGCTGCTTCGCAGCATCGTCAATAAACAAGCTTCGCGCAGATGACAAAGGTGTAATTATCGGCTTTTGACGCGCCACGCGCAGACTGCAAAGGTGTCCGTGTTTTGCAGTTTTGACTTCGGATTAAAGACTGATAATTAGGTGCGAATTATAGTGTTGGGACCGACCGATTCACTTCGAATTAACTATTTCTTCGGTTTAACAAAGTTCGGATTAACAGTGAAATTTTACATTAAACAAAGAAGAACCAAAATCGGGACTCGAAAAATACTTCGAAATGACTTCGGATTATCGGTGTTCGAAATAACGATGTTGAAGTGTACCTGCTATCATCGATATCAGTTAGCGAATCATGTGTGCTTAAATACTAAAAACATAAACTTTACACAGAAACCGAAAGCCGAAGTTTTGAATTAACGATTCGTGCTATCTTACAGAGGTTCCGGAGAAAGTTACGATTGGTTGATAAGACACGCGATCTATCCCGCGGAAGATGCCGGAGATAATCGATAGCGTATTTTACAATTCGGAATATACTGTACTCGTTTTTTTATTGCAAAAACTTACACATTTTCATGAACCGCTGACGTGTTTGTAACTTTGGATTAATAATATTATTATGCGAGCACAACATATCATGTAAGTTGTTTTAATCCGCGCATTAGTGATATATTATATATAGAGAGAGTTAGATGGGGTTGGATTATTGCAACTTACTGGGAGTTGGATTATTGCAACTAACGGTATCGTGACAAACTCAGTCGATCGACCTAAAGAACCTTCAAAATGAGAATTTACGTCATCGAATAATTTTACTTCAGCATGAAAAAATCAGCGTTAATTTGTATAGCCCCATCCGGAACTTTAAAACATTGTTTGTCTTCGATCATGACGAAATATAACATGAATAAGGAAAATTGTTCCTTTCTTTCTTCAAATTCTTCTTATTTCTTTCCCTTTTCCGTGTACCTTGTATGTTTCCTTTCCGTCGTTGTTTTTTGTTTTATATATTGTCCTTTCTCTTTTGTTTCTCTCTTTCTTCCCTATATTTCTTATTATTTTCTTGTCGTATTCTTTCTTTTCTTTCCCATTCCTGTTCTTATCATTTTTGTTCTTTCTCTGTTTTAATCTTCTTTTTTTTCTCATTTCTTTACTTTTTTATATCTATCCACCTGCCATCAGTTAACCAAATCTGCTTCAAAGTACACCCAATTGCTGATTAAGTAAGTATTTATAAGATCTGTGTATAAAAGTGTTCAAGTACATTACATTCTATTAGAATGTTTGCAATAACAATCTTAAACAAGACTCAACTAGCAAACGACATTATAGAAAGCATTATTGTATATAATGTATGCAATTCAGATACTACGGCTTCATCGACGAGTTTGAAACCCACCAAGAATTCAAGATGGCTTCACAGAAAAAAGACCAGACGAACCGCTCGTATCGGAAGAATCTAAAACGGGGAATCTCAAGAGCCGAGTTTGGAACGTGATCGATAGCAGAACGCCGACGTAGGCGTCAAAGGTGACGTAATATACTGCTATGACAACCATAATGGCGTTCAAGGCATGCCAATAATCGTCCCTTGATGGACATTAGTATATAAGAGCCTTCATAACGCGTATGCTGATGGCACATTATGGCTTTCCATATTATACATTATGTGAGGCGTGACGTCTATAAACCCGGTTAAAACCCCCGACCCTATGCTTGGCGTTTGTAACTGTGTTTGCCGCGGGACTGTAGTCTGCTACTCATTATTTAACAATTCGTCACCTGCCATTTATAAAAGACCAATTATTATTGATGGTTAGATTCCAGTCCTGCTTTAGCAATGGAAGTCTCGCTTTGTTTTTATTTCAAAACAATTTGCGCCAAGATAATTCCAGTATGTAAAGGTTAAACGTTTAGTATGTAAAATGTATGGACAGTTTCGGCCTTCAATAAAATAGACCTCTTTGGTTAAATGAAAAAAAACGTGCAAATTATAATATCCCAGTTTCGAAACACGTGTATTGAGTTTCTAATATTTCAGGTCTATCTGGCGATAGTGTTCCTGATGATTCTGCTCTGCATTCTCGTAACAGCCCTCAGCACAGAGCCTCGATTGCAAAGGAAAGTGATGAGCTGTGAGATTCTGGAATACCTTGACGCTACCGACCATAAGAACGCACCAATAGTACGTGAGCATTTCAATTACACGGAATGTAATCAAGGATCAACATTCGATTATCAGGACGATGCTCTTTTGGATGATGATTTTTACTACGACTTAAATGAAAGATTGGGAATGAAATCAACAAAACCAGTAAGATATCGTTACGAACGCTTTATAGAAGGATGGCTGTATTTCATATTCTCGAATATTTAACGACAGCGTTCTTCCCACTGGATTTTGCCATGCGGCTTTTGACGTGCCCGAATATAAGACAGTATTTTACGAGCGTAGTGGCCTGGATCGACATCATCGCTCTTGTTGGATACTACAGTCACCTTGCGATCACTGCATCGTACAAAGAGCATATCTACAATGACGGGTGGAACAAAGCGGTCAACTACTTGCAAGTATTCAGAATTCTTCGCTTGTTTCGCGTCGTACGAAACATCCGGGCTAGTCGTGTGCTGAAATTCTCCTTGCGCCAGAACTTAAGGGACTTAGCCTTACTCGCCATGTTACTACTAATAGCCTTGAACGTTAGCGCGAGTTTGATCTACTTCATGGAACCTCGAGATAGAATCGAGTCTATTTCAAGCAGAGCTTATTGGGCCGTGATCACGCTGACCACGGTAGGATTCGTTGATGTCACACCGGACACTGGTGGCGGGCTCGTGTTGGCCTCAATAATGGCGATTTGTGGAGTTTTGTTGCTGTCAATCACCCTGCCCATGTTCGTAAACAATTTTCTGACTTTATACCAATACACCAATCTCGACGAGTACATTGATAATAAACAAAAGGCCAGAATGAAACTGAAAGCGTCGGATCATGCAGTTTCTGTCATCAATTTATTAGAGCACTCACATCAGTCAAATCATCAGTTGCTTTTTTAGAAGAAGCGCAAGCATCTCTCGGCTGTCCATGACATCGAAATGAACGCGTACTGTACCTTACGTGGAAGCACGGGCGTGCATTACATTATTTGTGGAATTTTACAATCGATCGTTTCAAAGGCGATTTTGTTACCCTCGGAATCGTGTTCATTATATAAAACACGAATCTATTCAACGCTTTATTCATATGCTTCAATTTGCACAAACAAACAGAACAATTGTTGTGCGCTTCTATAATTGGGGCATTTATGCCGGTAGTTATTTGAAGAGATAATGGATTTTTGCTGCCGTCGTTATTGAAACATCGATGTGTTGATGCCAGTAGAGAAACAAGCACGAAGAATCAATTGACTTTGAAACTTGATGAATATTTTTAACAATTGTGTTTGAAATATGATGTGGTTAATCCGTCTGTTCGACCCCTTTAACGAATAAATGCTTGCCAAGCTCGAACTGGCGACTTGGTTGAAACAAATGTGGGAAGTTTTCTTACGTTGGCATACATATGTTATATGCGACACACAACTTAAGCATTTGGAAAACTTTACTGGTTTCGGGCTTAGCTCGATTTACAAGCCTTATCAACAGGAGTATCCACGTGGCAATCGCCAAGTGACGTTATGTTATTATATATTGGACAAGCGGAGAATACATGCATGCCACACACAATAACCGATTGAATAGTTACTTTTAAGTTACAAGTTTTTTTAATCATATTATAAACAATGTCTATTTATAGAAACTATATTAACTTATATATACTATATCTACTCAAAATCACCCCAGGAAACCCGATACCTTACGGGTCATGTAATACCATAGGGGACAGTGCTGTGCATTTTGGCATGAACTAACATAGGGTAAGTAAATTGAAAAAAATAAATTTTTCAAAGTCCAATTTGAAACAACTGTGTATTAACATTAACAACAAAGGTATTGTTCTATATGTAGACAAAATCCTGACAAATTTTCTTAAAAAATGAGGTTATGGCAGACATGTGTAAGTTTGTATAAATCCTTTAATAATGGTAGTGTCTTGCAAATAAAAGCAGTTTTTTCTCCCCTGAATGCCTGAACATGGCCCGTTTTGCCCGATCTTCTTCTTCAGGGAGCCACATTGCGCTAATTTTTTAAGAAAATTTGTCACGATTTTTTCTACATGTAGGCTAATACGTTGGGTATCAATGTTAATTCACAGTTGTTTCAAATTGGACGTTGAAAAATTTAATTTTTCCAATTTACTAACCCTATGTAAGTTCATGCCAAAATGCACAGCACTGTCCCCTATGGTATTACACGACCCGCAAGGTATCAGGTTTCCTGGGGTGAAAATTATCCCATTCGTTGATGTGATCGAAATTAACGTACTTAATTTAATTTAGAGTAACTTCATAATGAAGCAATTATTGCAATGCTAAGTTTCTGTCCCTGCTATCTTTATGTTCGTAATATTCCGATAACGTATTATGTTGTATTCAAGTGTTAAATATTTGATTTACGCGAGCATCGTGATGGTTAAAAGCCGTCATAAAGGTATTCCATTTGCTATGTCAGAGTTGTTTGCCGCAGGCTACACAAACCAACACAAATCGCAAAGCGTATCATTTTGATATTAGATAGTGCTAATGATAAATACATGTAATTGATAGCATTGATCTGAGGCATTTAAATCCGCTTAGGTACAAATGTAATTAATAATTGCGATGGACTAAGCTCGATTGTGCTAATTAAATGAACATAGTCTGAGAGAAATCCTATTTGGCATGTTAAATTTTGGTGTACCATTCGGTATGAAAAATAATAAGAAGACTTATTTTGTTCCTCCCCGTTACAGAGAGATAGGCATAACTATTTGATTGTGTCCGTCCGCATTCCAGATTTTTGTGTTGCGCTTACAAATATTGCTGGGAAAATGATTAAACCTTTTAACCCTTTGAGCGCTGGAACCGGATTTTGAAGGCATTTGCAAACAGTTTGGATCCTGATGAGACGCCACAGAACGTGGCGTCTCATCGGGATCCAAACTGTTTGCTATTCTGATAGCATTCTTGGAAAAAAATTCGAAGAAAATGCTAATTTCAGAAATTCAGCAGACGACATTTTAGCAGACGACAAATTTCCCAGCATGCAAAGGGTTAAACATAAAAATAAGCATTTGAGCCCACGCACCGACATATTCGGTCCTTGTTTTTACTAAGGCGGAACTATGGCCTTTCCTTAGCAAAATAATGTACATTTTTCAAAGTTCCGTCGTAACTCAAACAGTTTTGCTGCGTTAGTGATGAACACACATTAACCATCTTTGGAACCCTCATATATATTTGCGCATTTGTTTTCATATAAGCGCGGTTTTACGACAAAACATCAATGTGGGGCATCCGTGTCATAGCGATACGTGTATAGTAAAAAACTGCGCCTGGTTTGTTGTTACAAATGCCTATCGCTAGTACATGAATGTATTCGTTTTAATTTAGTAAAACTCCTTAAATGTTGCCTGTTTTTTTCTCACATAATGGCAAAACAATAGTATATACATGTAATTGCACGAACGTTTTTCACTACAGCCTACCTGGCATTAAAATTTAATAACGACAGTTTTTAACACCAAGTAGTGAAACAACTATGGTGTTGAACACCAAAGTGGGTTGCCGTTAGACCGCACTTATGAGTCAACCTTACATTTGTTTTGAATACAACAGTAATTAGTAATTGTGACAGTGACTCAATTCAACGCATATGCTATCCCAATCGTGTTCTTTGTAAGTTCACAATGCATATAGTTTCACTCACAATTTTGTAAACAACGTCAATATTTAGTGAAAACCGCTTTCGAATTTAATAAAACTAATAAACAATAATGAGCGACGTCATTATATTAGGTTTTAAAATATGAATATAAAAAAAATTAAACAAAGTTTAAAGTAATAAGCTGCATTAAATATTGTACACGATGCAAACTCTTCGTACCACGACCCAGGGTCAGGTCATAGTTAGAGACATATACTTGACAATTGAGTTCTGTTATTTGACGTTCCTTCTTAGCTTAATTCAGTGTTACGTTCTGGTTGTGACCTGTGGCTAAAATGATTATATTTGACGTGTGACCCTCAATTATGACATTAACATGGGATCAAGTCATCTTGCAGACAACAAACCGCTTCACTATGCTTATCATTTTACTAAATAAACGAACAATACGCAATCAGGGTCTGATCTAGTCAATAATTCGAACACATGTTTATACGCACCCTCCATCACCCTCTCCATTTTTAGTCATTGATACTGATGCATTGCTATGATACTGTTTGTGTTCAAGTGGATAATGAGATTGAGAATAAATGATATTTTTATAATAATGACAACAAAGACGATTCCATAATGATCCCATGATGATATAACGATATTGATGGTGAAAAAGAAGAATGATGATGATGAGGAGGATAAGGGTGATGTTTGGGATATTATTGCTGATTATGCTAAATTTGATTTGGTCTGACAGACGCGGCATGAAGTTGTGAAACAAATTATCAAAAAGCGTTCAGTTTCCCAAATTATAAAGCCACTGCAACGCACTTGGGTGTTGACCAAAAAGCGAATGCACAATGGTTTTGAACAATGAAGTTGTATTGACATCAAAGTGAAGTACTACAAAGTAAACGTCAAACAACGTCATTAAAAGCCACGGGTACAAAATTGGCATACTCATATTGGACTCGACTAACGTTTTGTCCGATATGGTATGTCTCGTCAAAATATATCACCGTATCGTACACACTTAATAAGCTAATAAGATTTTGCAGTGATGCCATTGCTAACCACCTGATTCAGCATGCATATCAAAATATGCACCTGTTCTTATTTAAAACTAATTATTATTCGATTTATTGCTGTAGATCGGTCCATTTACAGCGATTTTGTAGTTGTGATAAAGATAAATATAACCACAATTGCGTCCGACAAAGTTGTTCTATAGACACACTTTATTACGACAAATATGTATATTGACCGATAAATAGCGATAAGATGAACATAATTTCGTGTTTAAAATTACTGTTTAAATACTTCTGCGATTTAAGAATCAATGCTATTGTATTTTACAGCGTTCAGAAGAAATTGTGCTTTATGTTTATAGATAGTTGATTTATGTTCGTTTTACAACTGTCAATACAATTCCATGTTGAATGTTTTATGACTGTTTGATACATACAAATGAGCGATCAAGTGTGTTCAATAAATAAATAATTTCCTATTAATTTTTACAGGAGCTAATATTATTTAAGTGCAAAACGGTATTGCCGTACATAAACGTCACATGATCAAAATCGAGACAAGTGTCATTGCAAAATTCTTAATATACAGTATATAACCAAGTAAACATCAAAGCGATGGTGTGATAAACATGTATTAATCAGTTGTTGCTTTTTCTGATTATTTACAATTTCCTTTTCCAAGACTTGTGAAGTATACAACCGAAAAAGGATGAAAATCAGCAGATATTGAAGAAGGATGAAAGTGGTATAAGACGAAACATTCCGCAAACTATAGGAAGGATTAAACTCCGTAAAAACACCAATAGAAGAATTCCTCAGTGGTTGAAGATAGAAAAATAATAAGGCTCGAATTCTTCCTAACGAACAAATCAAATTTCATCGAAGTCATACAATTTTAGCAGCCAAATGATTCAACAGTCAAATGTATCTAATGATGATCTTGTTTCCATGAGAAGATTATACTGTTCCTTATGAATAAAGAAATCTTAGTAATGAATTAAAAAAAGAATTCGTAACTTAATTAAGAACCACGTGGCAGGCAATACAAAGGGACACCTTTTATCTCTTTTCAAGAGAATAAACATGAATGTGTAGTGTTACCTCATTTAAATTGCATAACATTCATCAGCCTCACTGTTGATACCTATGTGCGTCATCATTGCAAGTAATTAAAAATGCTGTACAAAACATTCTAAATAAAGTATGTATGTCGTAAAATAAATTGCTTTTTAAAGTGCCCGTTTATGGACAGGTAATAAAAACGGTTGGTTTTAGAAATGCGAAACCGTAAACGACACATGTCAATAAGGAAATATAGCTTCATTTTGTGACTGAATAAGTAATTGAACCAACATGTTTGTCGCTATGAATTATTCTGTCTGATGTCTGAATACCTCGTGCGAGTGCAATCTATATGTTCCTTAGTTACAACACTGATTCACAATATTGTGATTAGGTCCTTTGTGCTGTTTTTGTAACTTTGTCTGTAATGAATACCGCTTGTATGCTGTGTGTCGCGGAAATAAACATTCTTTCTTACATGTAAATAAACGAATGACTTACTGACCTGTTATACTTTATGGGACCTTAACGCGACATGTTTTATGTTGGTGTTCGATGTTTGTTGTTAGTGTCGTTCTTGTTCAATTTGACAGTTTAAGCTGACGAAGTCAATTTTCGTTCAACTATTAAACACATATGTATTAATTTGTACAAAATATTCACCCAGTTATGTCAAATATTTAATACAGCAAATGATATCGAAATGAGACAGCGCAACATGCAATACAGTCATAAATACAAAACGTTATGTGATAAACATTGAATTATGTGTGTTTTTTGTTTCATAATTGCAGATGACACGGTGGTTGATGGTTTGCCTATTTTAACTATTACGAGATTCAAGGTATATGTAAAGTTCGGTCACATGGTAAGATATGTAATGATCGTTAGCGACAACTTTTGAAACGTTCGGTTATAGTTTGTATATTGATTGATAATAGTCGTAAGAAGCAACAGTGCTAAATCTAAATTGTGATGTCAATAGGTTAAAAAGATTACATATAGTAAAACCAAAAAGTTCCCATTTGGGTTAGTGCCGGACAAAACTAAGTCAACTTCAAAGGGAAATTGGGTGATATGTTTTAAGGTTGAGCATGTTCATAAGCAACTACTTAATACGATTAAGTATGTTTTAGCATATATAAAACGGTAAAATCAAGTTAAGCTGCTATAAAGCGTTGTTGGATTATTGCAAAGCAATATACGGTCAAAGACAAAATGATAAAGGGTTATATGATTAAATTAGAAATTGTAATAATTAACTTCTAAGTACGAATCACGATGTGGAAGCAATTGGTTTTGACGATGGACAAAACTATAAAATTTTGATAAGGGAGATGGGTTTCATCATAATCAACAGCAGTGTACGCGTAAAACTATTGGAGTAAACGTGTTGGTACTAGTGGGAATGGTATAAGTGTGTGAACATTTTGGGGAGGGGGGGGGGGGAGATTTCAAGACAATATCATTGATAGCAGAAAAGGTTTTTCACAAATCAGACGTTTAAAGAAAAATGCATGTAACGTTCTTTTGTAAGTTCAGAGGCATCACATGCTATATAGACTATTCGAATGATAATTCTGAAAATCGTTTTTGTTTGACACATTTCAAAGCGTGATATTTATTTTGAAAGTTACGATGTACATAATAACTGATTCCAGAAAATGTCTTATTACGTATATGTTGTTTTTATTTCATACACAACCAGAGTAATGGCCCATTTAAGCAAACAGCATTTTGTTTATCTTGTATCGCGCGTAATTAAAAAAGTATTGCTGCTAGATGGATGTAACTTTTCAAATGCACATGTGGGACATCCGTGTCTATGAGTCCCTGTAAAACGGTCTTAGTTCTTTCGATGTCTCGACTATTTCACAAAGCATCGAACTCAATTATTGGCCGATAGCTTACGACTCGTTTCAAAACATAACCAATCGGATTGGCATAACATATTCATCTATGAACTTACCTTAATATATCCGGTAGTCTCTATCTAAAAACGATTACCAGGAACGAGTCGTTGGCAATCTGTTGTTTAATTTATGTGTGAGTTGTTTTATGTATGTGGCCTTAATAATATACACAGCAATAAACTGTTGGTATGCATAATAATTAAATGAACAGGTAAGTCAATTAATGTATTTATTTTAAAAGGGAGGAAGTACAAACATGGATATTATTATTAGTAGTAGTATTATTAGTTATAAGTATTAGAAGCAGTAGTAGTAATGTCGTTTTTATAGTCAATTCAATAGTCCGATTCTAACATCCGACAAACATTTTGAAATTGTAAGGAGAACATCTGTGAGTATAAACAAATATCCATGGGCGTGATATATAGTCAAGTTACTGTTATTAAATATCTTTTTGTCGTGTGGCTTTTAAGCTTCTCGGCCTGATGCCTACGTGTTTTATTCATAAGCATCAATTCCGGTATTCACCAACCCATTCTAAGACTTAAGAATAAAGAACAGACTTAGAATCAAGACAAATGTGATAAGCGTTCAATGTATACAAGCTACAAATGTTAATTGTGTAATACATAAATGTTTTATATTAAGAATGGTGTTTTTGGAGTTGTAAAATTCCTTGTCATACTAATTTCAAACTCATGCGTTTTGTCTGCGGTCTGCGTCTACGGCAGTGACTTGTTACCGATGTGTTTTCGTGAACGTTTTCGCTACTTATTTTCATACGTTCTTATGTTCCCATTTGCGAATTTACAATCATGTGCGTATATTTAAAATTGGGTACCCACTTAGAGTTAATAAAATAGACCAATTAATTTCCTGTAGCCTCATTCAGTGTAATATTATCCGCTTTCAGTTTCCACTCATTATGAAATATTTAACTACCGCATCTACACGAGAGTTGCTGTCTGCAAGTAATTACCCGGCACGAGTCGATGTAATCTGTGGTTTAAGTTATATGTTAGTTGTTTTATTTAAGTTGACTTGATAATACACACCGTAAGTATATTGATTTATTTATTATATTTAAATAGTAAGGCCAGTACATTAATGAATGTATTACACTATGGAAGTACAAACTTTTAATAATTCATCATTTTGCTGGGTTGCCTTTAAGCTATACGGCCTAATGCGTTCGTGTTTTATTAATAGGCAAAATGCTTCTTCTAGCATGGAAGCTTCTACCATCCATAGAACAGATCAATTAAACCGACTACCACGAGGTACATCGTCGATAACAATGTACACAATAACATAGAACCAAGAAAAATATGTTCAGCGTTCGCATATGTGTAGGCTACAAATGTGAATTATGCCATTAAAAAATTGCGCTTAATAAAGAAGTATGTAGTAAGACATGTTGAATTCCATGTCATATACACTATAAGAAAGATACGGTTTAAAGAAAAAATAAATAGACTTTAGTCTAAGAATTGGTTGGTGAATACATGCCCAGATGTTAACATAGCTGTTTACTACCTATATACAGCGACGAATTTAAAATTGTACTTCTTCATACAATATCAAACAGCAAATCTCGCCATGCGCGGTAAGATCAACGTTTCCGGAGTTTTGTTCGAATTCGACGGCAAAGTGCTGGAGAACTTTCCCCACCACACACTGGTCGATTTATTTCCGCCGGCAGAATCCGTCGGCAACCGAGCGGAAGTGTTTGTCGGCCGTTCGGCGGAGACGTTTGCCGCCATCTTGGGGTACTACCAGACCGGGGAGCTCCACATGCCGACTACTGTGTGTCCTCAGGCGTTCCGTCGAGAACTGGATTTCTGGAAAGTCCCTGTTGAAGATATGCAGACCTGCTGTTCTTACAGGTTAGGCATTTTCTTTCTTCAGTTTTTAAATGTATTTCTTTTCGTTTCATTTCTTTCATTTTCTGTTCTTTTATCCTCTTTTAATTGACATGTTTTCTTTCGTTCTACCTGTTTTTTTACTTGATATATTTTGTTTCTTTTTTGCTATATGCCTCAATTAAAAAAAGCACGCGACAGGTTTATTCAACAAGGTAGGATAGAGATAAGTTTATACCATGGGGTGTTATACCGTCAATGTCGTGGTGAAGATGTGATAAAATCATATTCATATTATGTATGCAATTCAGATACTACGGCTTCTTCGACGCGTTTGAAACCCACCAAGAATTCAAGATGGCGTCGCAGAAGGAAGAACGAGAGCAACAGTCACTCCCGGTTGAATCGGGAAACTCGAAAGTGGGGAATTTCAAGGGCCGAGTTTGGAACGTTATCGATAACAGAACGCCGACGTTGGCGTCAAAGGTAACGTAATTGATAGCTATGACAACCGCGATGACGTTCACATGGAAAAAAAAACAAGGCATTTCAAAAGACGTCATTGGAAGGTCGGGACTCGAACACGGGATCTCCCGCTCACAGAGCGGGTGCTCTTCCGAGTGAGCTTACCGGATCGCATAAACAGCTTATCGCCAATCCTGTTAAGTTCGGTACCGTGACATTTTGGCAGGAGAGAATGTCACGGTAACGAACTTAAGCGGGACTGGTGATAAACTATGTCAGCCGCTCTGGCTTAACACTTGATTGTAAGATTCCAGTTCATATGCAGGTTAAACGTTTAGTTGGTAAATATACGGGCCGTTTCAGCCTTCAACAACATGTATATTTTTTGGTTTTCAATGAAAAAACATACCAATTATGATATCCCAGTTTCAAAAAACAAGCGTTTAGAACTTCTTATATTTCAGGTCTACCTGGTGATAGCGTTCCTGATGATTCTGCTCTGCATTTTCGTCACAGCCCTCAGCACAGAGCCTCGATTTCAAAGGAAACTGACGAAATGTGAGATGCTGGAATACCTAGATGTTACCAAAAACCAGTACGCGGCAAAAATCAGCAAACATTTCAATGGAACTGACTGTAATCAAGGATCGGTATTCGAATATCATGACGATGATTATTTTGATGATGATGACTACGCCTTAGTCGAAAAGTTGGAGAATGAAACCAACAAAACCAGTAAGATATCGTTACGAACGCTTTATAGAAGGATGGCGGTATTTGATATTCTAGAATATATAACGACAGCTTTCTTCACGCTGGATTTCGTCATGCGCCTCTTGACGTGCCCGAGTATAAGGCAGTATTGTACGAGCGTTATGACCTGGATCGACATCATCGCTCTTGCTGGGTACTACGTTCACCTCGCGATCACAGCATCGTACAAGGAGCACATCTACAATGACGGGTGGATCAAAGCGGTCAACTACTTGCAAGTATTCAGAATTCTTCGTTTGTTTCGCGTCGTTAGAAATGTCCGCGCTAGTCGCGTACTGAAATTCTCCTTGCGCCAGAACTTAAGGGACTTGACCTTACTCGCCATGTTACTACTAGTAGCCGTGAGCGTTAGCGCGAGTTTGATCTACTTCATGGAACCTCGAGATAGAATCGAGTCTATTTCAAGCGGAGCTTATTGGGCCGTGATCACGCTGACCACGGTGGGATACGGTGACGTCACACCGGTCACTGGCGCCGGGCGCGTGCTGGCCTCAATAATGGCGATTTGTGGAGTTCTGTTGCTGTCGATCACCCTGCCGATGTTTGTGAACAACTTTCTGACTTTATACCAATACACCAATCTCGACGAGTACATCGATAACAAACGACAGACCAGAATGAAACTGACAGAGTCCGTGGATGCAATCTCTGTCATCAACGTTTTAGAGCACTCTCATCAGTCTCATCATGAGACGCTTTTTGAGAAGGACAAGCTCTCGGGTGACCATACCATCGAAATAAACGCGTATGGTAACAGTACCATACCTGGAAGTACGGACCGTCATGAAATTCTTTGCGGAAATTTACAATCGATCGAGTCAGATAACACGCGATTTTGTTTCCCTCGGAATCGTATTCATTGAATCATACATGAATATTCAACGCTTTATTTTTTTATGCACCAGACAAACTTAACAATCGTTGTGCGCTTTTATAATTGAGGCTATTCACGCGTGAATGATTGTGTAGTCATAATTGGTTTGTGTTTTTTTTGTCGTCGTTATTGAAAGATCGATTTTGATGATTTCAGTTGAGGTACAAGCTCGAATAATCAATTGACGTTGAAATGAATATTTATAAAGCTTCAGTGTGAAATCTAACGTAGTAAATCCGTATTTTCAATCCCTTTAACGAATTATTGCATTCTAGACTCAAACTGGCGAAAAGGTTGAAATAAATCCGGCAGTTTTTTAAACAGTGGTGAAACTACCTTATATGCAACACACAACTTTTGTTCTGATAAAACTGTACTGGTCTCGGTCTAAGCTCGATGTGTAATCCCAGTCAGCATGAGTTTCCACGTTACCATTGTCAAGTGACGTCACCTTAAATACGATGTTGGACAAGCGGATGATACATAGACGCCGATAAAATATCCGGTTGTATATTTACTTTTGAGTTACTAGTATATGTGTTTTTAATCTAACCCTGGACAAAATATTTAAATAAAAACAACATTTACTTATACATTCATGAAACATCTCTAGCGAGTGTATTCGTTGATATTAACGTCCTTGAATAAATCAAAACCATTAATTTCACAATGAAGCAATTATTTGAATGATAATTTTGTATGCAGTTTCCTCTATATCAAATTGAAAACTGCATGATTTCCTTTTTACAAATCCCGTGTTATATTTTATTTTTAATATTTATTAAATCTAGTGAAAAAATGTATAAAAATCTGTCACAAAACTAAATACTATCAAAGTTATATAAATATTACATGTACAAACATATTCCAATCGCTGAACAATTATAAGCATGGATGGTATAAAGTCAAGCGATGAATTATCTTTTTTGTGTGCTTCTAGAGTTGTAAACCTTGTTTAATACATTCATGCATTTGATTTAACGTGTTTGTTTTTTAAGAAAAGTTGCGCGTGTTTTTTCTCCATTTCTTTTTTATTTTTCTTACTTATTTGTCAAATAACGTGTTCAATATTTATAAAATATCGACGAGTTAAACCCACATGTTATAAAACACGTTTTTTATTGACCAATGAAATACGCTTCTCTTTTAAATACTGCTCAAATTAAGTCTAGAACGCAACGATCATTTGAGCGACCAATGGAAAATATGACACAAGCGAACGGTTTCGAATACTCTTTATTTGAAAGGATGCGTTTCCTTGCACTTCCCTGCATAATTAGAGACGGGTCAAATGAGATGTCTCGTTTTATTATTCATTACTCTGAAATTGTGTTAGCCTTATATCCAACATCCTATCTAGCGTACTTGAGTGAACGTGGGTTCCGACGATGTATTAAGCAATATTGGTACTTAAATTCACAGCAACATGAAACAATCACGATTATTTGAATTGTTCACATTACTAACAATAAGTGAGTTACGTTTGATGTTTGTTTTATTTGTTCTTTGAAATTTAAATATTTTTTCTCAATAAATACTCCAAATAGCGTTGTTTTAAATGTTCAATATTAAATAATTACACGTGACATATTAAGGTTGTTCAGAGTACATTTACAGACAATTTCAAGTCCTATCTTCCATTCTTAATCTGTCAATAAACATCATTTAGAGTCACCATATATACATATGTTCATATAGAGCGGCCGGTTGTTTTCCAGGGCCGTTTTCACAATTATAAATGCTCATACCGCATATCTTTACCAAGGCGGTAGATAAAGTCAAACATTTCGTATTTATTTTCTCTGTTGTTTTCTGCATCGAAGTGGATAAATATTAAGATCATTTTAGCAATATTTGCTGTTTTTAAATACATTAATGTAGAATAACCATACACGATATTGTCAGAGATTTACTGAATTTTTGAAAGTTTAGGAATGTCCTTAAATTTCCCTTAGCACCAAATGGTAGGTTCAGTAGGTACACAGCAATTTTTGTCCTTAACTTTTCACGGTTCCCAATTTCATAAATATATTTTATCAATTTAAGTTTTTATAAAGTTCATTTGGCGAATATGATCGAATGTGGTAAACAGTATCGCAAACTTAAAAGTTAATTAAGAAAAAATATCGAAAACTCAACATGGAATGCCAAAATAATTAGGCTGCGTAGGGTAAAAGGAAACAAACAACCTATTTCAGCCAACGAGTCTTTGTTAAAACGGACCCACGCACAAAAAAATCTTAAGGAATACTTAAATTATAGAAACATTAACAGGATCAGAATTGACGTTACAATTCGTGTGGTTGTTATAAATCCAACGCATGTGACCAATTGCAAATAACATATATTCTGTATCTATACACAACATTTACGAATAAATATATACGCGTTCTTTTACAATTGTGTTGTAGGTAAAGGGATCCGACATGAAATAATTTGTAAGGTAGGTGGAAGTGAACAGCCTTGGATAACTGGTGTATTTATATTGCTTTGACTCACTGCAACAGGTGGTACTTCTGTATAATGCTCCAGCAATTCTTTGATTACCTTTGATTTACAAAACTCTCATTTAACAAATAATTTTGTTAAATCTGATTTTCACTCTGCACTTGTGAATGGTGTAGAGTTAGGGATATTGCAGTTCCGTGGAAAGAATCCTTTGCTGTTACCGATGTCGATTTGTTGTCGATATTATCCAAATTACCTGTTATAAAGCCATTCTCATGAACAACAGGGGGACACACCACTCTGCTATCTTCGTACATGGATATAACTGCATTGTCACATTGTAATATGTTGGATTAAAAACCAACATTTTTCATAATTCGTATTATTACGAACTATAATAAACAGTCATACTTGTTCGTATTAATACACACATTTTCAGGGATAAAAAGTCAGTGTTTTTGTATTAAAAATCATCATTTTTGATACTTCGTATTAATACGAACTATTATAAACTGTCATCATTGTTCGTATTTATACACACATTTTCAGGGATAAAAAGTCAATTTTTTTGCATTAAAAATCAATATTTTTGATACTTCGTATTAATACGAACTTTTATAAATTGTCATCATTATACGTATTAATACGCACATTTTCAGGGATAAAAAGTCTGTTATTTTGCATTAAAAAACTACATTTTTCATATTTTGTATTAATACGAACTTTTATAAACTGTAATCATTGTTCGTATTAATACGCACATTTTCAGGGATAAAAAGTCAGTTATTTTGTTAAAAATCATCATTTTAAAACCCCCCTTGTGAGAAGTGGGGGTATATTGGTTTGCACATGTTGGTCGGTCTGTCGGTCGGTCTGTCGGTCGGTCGGTCCACCAGGTGGTTTCCGGATGATAACTCAAGAACGCTAGGGCCTATGATCATGAAACTTCATAGGAACATTGATCATGACTTGCAGATGACCCCTTATTAATTTTGATGTCACTAGGTCAAAGGTCAATGTCACAGGTCAAGGACACGGTTACTGGAAATAGGAAAATGGTTTCCGGATGATAACTTAAGAACGCTTACGCTTGGGATCATGAAATTTCATAGGGACATTGGTAATGACCGGCAGATGACCCCTTTTGATTTTCAGGTCACTAGGTCAAAGGTCAAGGTCACAGTGACCTGAAGCAGTAAAATGGTTGACTGGAAATAGGAAAATGATTTCCGGATGATAACTCAAGAACGCTTACGACTCTGATCATTTAACTTCATAGGGACATTGTTCATGACTGGTAGATGACCCCTTTTGATTTTGAGGTCACTAGGTCAAAGGTCAAGGTCACAGGTCAAGGTCACAGTGACTGGAAAATGGAAAATGGTTTCCGGATGATAACTCAAGAACACTTAGGCCTGGGATCACGAAACTTCATGGGACATTGGTCATGAATGGCAGATGACCCCTTTTGATTTTCAGGTCACTAGGTCAAAGGTCAAGGTCACAGTGACTTAAAGCAGTATTATGGTTGACTGGAAATAGGAAAATGGTTTCCGAATGATAACTCAAGAACGCTTACGTCTGGGAACATGAAACTTTATAGGGACATTGGTCATGACTGGCAGATGACCCCTATTGATTTTGAGGTCACTAGATCAAAGGTCAAGGTAACAGGTCAAGATCACAGTGATTGGAAAAAGGAAAATGGTTTCCGGATAAGAACTCAAGAACTCATGCCTGTGATCATGAAACTTTATAGGGACATTGATCATGACCGGCAGATGAACCCTATTGATTTTCAGGTCAATAGGTCAAAGGTCAAGGTCACAGTGACCTGAAGAAGTAAAATGGTAAACTGGAAATAGGAAAATGGTTTCCGGATGATAACTCAAGAAAACTTACATCTGGGATCATGAAACTTCATAGAGACATTGGTCATGACTGGCAGATGACCCCTATTGATATTTAGGTTAATAGGTCAAAGGTCAAGGTCGCAAAAACGCGAAATAGGTAAATGGATTCCGGGATAAAAAGTCAGTTTTTTGGATTTAAAATCATCATTTTTTAAACTTCGTATTAATACGAACAATTATAAACTGTCATCATTGTTCGTATTAATACGCACATTTTCAGGGATAAAAAGGCAGTTTTTTTGCATTAAAAATCAACATTTTTGATACTTCGTATTAATACGAACTATTATAAACTGTCATCATTGTTCGTATTAATACGCACATTTTCAGGGATAAACAGTTAGTTTTTTTGCATTAAAAAACTACATTTTTCATACTTTGTATTAATACAAACTTTTATAAACTGTCATCATTGTTCGTATTAATACGCACATTTTCAGGGATGAAAGTAAGTTATTTTGTTAAAAATCATCATTTTTAAACTTTTTAATACGAACTATTATAAATTGTCATCATTGTTCGTATTAATACAAATATTTTCAGGGATATAAGTCAGTTGTAAAAAATTGCATTACAAATCAACATTTTTGATACTTCGTATTAATACAAACTACATGTGTATTATAAATTGTCATCATTGTTCGTATTAAGACGCACATTTTCAGGGATAAAAGTCGATTATTTTGTATTAAAAATCAAAAATTTTCATAATTCGTATTAATACAAACTATAATAAACAGTCATAATTGTTTGTATTAATACGCACATTTTCAGGGATAAAAAGTCAGTTTTTTGCATTAAAATCAACATTTTTCATAGTTCGTGTTAATACAAACTTTTATAAATTGTCATCATTGTTCGTATTAATTCACACATTTCAGGGATAAAAAGTCAGTTATTTTGGATTAAAAATCAACATTTTTTATCCTTCGTATTAATACAAACTATTATAAACTATCATCATTGTTGGTATTAATACGCACATTTTCAGGGATAAAAAGTCAGTTTTTTGCATTAAAAATCAACATTTTTGATACTACTTATAAATAAGAACTATTATAAACAGTCATAATTGTTCGTATTAATACGCACATTTTCAGGGATAAAAAGTCAGTTGTTTGCATTAAAATCAACATTTTTCATAGTTCTTATTAATACGAACTTTTATAAATGGTCATAATTGTTCGTATTAATACACACATTTCAGGGATAAAAAGTCAGTTATTTTGGATTTAAAATCATCATTTTTCAAACTTTTCACTAATACAAACTATTATAAATTGTCATCATTGTTCGTATTAATACACACATGTTCAGGGATAAAAAGTCAGTTGTAAAAAATTGCATTACAAATCAACATTTTTTATACTTCGTATTAATACAAACTATCATAAACTGTCATCATTGTTGGTATTAGTACGCACATTTTCAGGGATAAAAAGTCAGTTTTTTTGCATTAAAAATCAACATTTTTGATAATTCGTATTAATACGAACTATTATAAACTGCCATCATTGTTCGTATTGATACGCACATTTTCAGGGATAAAAAGTCAGTTATTTTGGATTAAAAATCAACATTGTTGATATTTCGTATTAAAACGAACTATTATAAACTGTCAAAATTGTTCGTATTTATACGCATATTTTCAGGGATAAAAAGTCAGTTATTTTGGATTTAAAATCATCATTTTTTTAACTTCGTATTTATACGAACCATTATAAATTGTCATCATTGTTTGTATTAATACACACAGTTTCAGAGATAAAAAGTCAATTGTAATAAATTGCATTACAAATCAACATTTTTGATATTTCGTATTAATACGAACTATTATAAACTGTCATCATTGTTCGTATTAATACGCACATTTTCAGGGATAAAAAGTCAGTTATTTTGGATTAAAAATCAACAATTTTCATAGTTCGTATTAATACGAACTATTATAAACTGTCATAATTGTTGGTATTTATGCGCACATTTTCAGGGATAAAAAGTCAGTTATTTTGGATTTAAAATCATAATTTTTTAAACTTCGTAATAATACGAACTATTATAAATTGTCATCATTGTTCGTATTAATACACACATTTTCAGGGATAAAAAGTTAGTTGTAAAAAATTGCATTACAAATCAACATTTTGATGCTTCGTATAAATACAAACTATTATAAATTGTCATCTTAACTCCCACTAAAAAATAATAATAGAAAGATGTGTCTCATGATTATTATATCTCAATATATCGCAAAATTTCCCCCTCATGAGGGCCCTGGGTACCTTCCCCTGATGGCCAGATAGGGCCCAGAGCCATAGTCAGTCCCTGTCAAGAAGATCTCAGTCTGTCACAGTCAGCCATAGTCAATACCAGTTAAGATGGTCTACAAGTTTGAAGAAAATAACACTTTGTAACTCATTTAGCAGAAAAGTAAGACTCTTAACATTTTCGTCCATGAAGCAAAAAACGCCCACAATTTCCCCCCAAAGTGGAAAATCACGAGTAAAAGCCCCATCCACCACAACCCCAAAAGCTCTGCCCTGGGTCGTTCCGCCCTTGTTCCCGGGTCGTATATATCCCATATATGATAAACAATTACTAAACTAAAATTACAATTAATAATCAAATTTGTAATCAAAATCTAAATTTTCCATATATGTTTAACAAATACTATTCGGAGCGAAAGAATCATTTACAAAACCATGATATTACATAACAATTAAATAAGGGCGAAACAACCCACTTGTAAGGGCGAAACGACCAGGGGTGAAATGACTCGGGGTGACCTAGGGCGAACGGTTTATAGGGCGAAACGACCTGAGGCCCATTTTTACAATATGGACAGGAAAGCAGGCATGGAACTGAGCCTGTCTGCATATTTAGTAAAATCAGGAATATAACAAGCCTTATCACTTCCTTTTTCTTTATAAAATACACTTTAAATACATATGCTGTAGTCTCGTTGAGTCGTGGTAATTTTCATAAAGATGTTACACCACAAATGTTTAATAAATATATTACCATGAATCATTATTAAAATAATTATTAACCTTTCTTTGAGATTTGTTGCTTTGTTCCAATTGTTTATCGTTTTTAAGTTTAAACATCAAAATAATCGATTGTGTTGATTTTGTCAAACTACCATCTTGAAAATTATCTTCCGGTTGATTCATGGGTTCTGATTGGCCGCCAGAATTTCAAGATTTGCATACTAAAAAAATGAAATAGACTTGAAACTTACATTGCAGGACAGGTTAATTTCTAGTGAAAAAATGTCAACAGACGATGAAGCAGGGAAAATACTCCTAATAAATAATTTTGTGTTACACTGAAACATTATATGAAAAAAACATCAATGAGGAAAAATTTCATAAGGACATATCAAGTTATGCTGAATTACACTATTTACTTGTTTTTGTTGCATTTAGATCGGAAAAAATGTTGACCGTGTCAAACCTTTTTTCGTAACAAACTGCATCATGTGCGGACGTTCTATCACATAATTTCTATACCCCACGACTCAAACAGAACCCACGACTCAACCAGAACCAGCCATAAATGCATGTTTGTTTTCTGAATTTTATATTTATTTCCATTGGGTATTTTGACTTTTTCAGGTAAAGGAATGTCTGCAGCTGACAAGAGAGCCACTTGATAGAAGTTGTTGATGCCAAAACAGGTAATAATACTAATTTATTATCAGGTACACAAGCAAATAAGCTTATTTATGATGTGGAAGGTGTCACAATCAGGTTTGGGGTCACTCAAACCCTTGCCTTCGTGTAATTCCTCATGCAGTTTGTATCGATAGTTCCGAGTCATGATACGTTAAGCTCGTGCTTTTTTAGCAGCGGAAGTTGGAACTGAAGGGATTTACCCGTATTCATGAACATTAATGCAGTCCAGCAGTGTTAATTTGCTACTTGTTGTACACCTACAATTTGCTTGTTTTTGTTATTGTTAATTTTTTTTTACACAATATGCTTATGGCGATACTTCCGGCATAAAAAGGGTGTCACGTCTAACTCAAACATAGGATTGTTGTAGCAAGTGTCCCATTTATCATTTACCTAAGAGGGATCTTTTTGAGATTTTTTGGCATTTTCAGAAACCAGTTAGTTTTTTTCTTATTTGGTACATGCGTCTGTCATTCAGTGATATAAGGGTAGTATTGACTGTATTCGCTTGTCTTTGCATTGAAAGACGGTTAAGTGGAGAGGGAGCAATATTTGTTGTGTTCAGAATTCTTCTGGAAGCTGCGTCCCCAAAAGAAGTACTAGCAACCCCTATTTGGAATTATTTATTAAGAAGTATTTCCCTGCTTCATCGTCTGTTGACATTTTTTCACAAGAAATTAACCTGTCCTGCAATGTAAGTTTCAAGGCTATTTCATTTTTTTAGTATGCAAATCTTGAAATTCTGGCATTTTTTAAAGTCCTTGGTGAATGGCTATATCATAGTGGTTAAATTACAGCAATAACCACAGCTGGAGTAGCCACGGCTGGTAGAGCTGACAGCATACAGAAATGTGCTAGTACTTCACGTGGTCAGAGGGCCCACCAAGTGATGGTAGCTGCTCTTTATATTTTGAAGTGTAAAGCGTATAAAAAGTATACCAAAAGAGTCACAGATAGTGCTGAAAAATTAGATTATCAACGGTGGTCTGATATGATGGAAAATATCCACCCTTATTTTTGCGTACTGGAATAAAACAATGGAGCTTGAAATACTGTTGTTTTTTTTACAGTTTATGAAATCTCAAAAGGGAGGCTAAGTACGAGATGTATGCAGAATGCATGTGTAAGATGGTGCAATGTATGTTGAAATGGACCATGTTCATTATGCTCGTTGGCTGACTGTCCATTCACAAGATTTAATTTTACTTCAAGAAAGAAGTATCGATGTCCACGAAGAGTTCACAAGAGGACACTTTTTAACAAATAAAACTAAACACAGATTTTCAGCACTTGCTCACGACCAAATTCGTGAGCAGCAGAATGCTATAGTAAAGGGTGATGGTGGATGCGTTGGTCTAACCGAAAATCCAGATGCACTTCGAAGATGGATGGTGTCTGCACCAGAAACATCACGAATTCTTATGGAAGCGAGTGATAATACAGACAAACCAGATGATACTAAATGAGGAGAAGCAAACTAAACAAAAACAGTTTCAGACTCAGGTACGCCAGCTAGTCGAAACAATAGATGATATGGGAAATCCGTTTGAAGAAGACACATCAAAAATGTCAGTCAAGACAGCAGAATCAATTGGAAAAGCTCAGTAAGAATCTATGATTGTTGAACGTCTGAGTAACAATACGAAAGGTTTTTACGAGACGATAAAGAAAAATCTGCTTTCCCTTTTTCGAACTGGGTCCAGAAAGAAAGAGGCAAAGGCATCAAAAGTTAAGAGTATGAAAAGTGATATTCCATTATTTTCTAGAACGTAAAATTCATGTCAGATGAGAGACGGTGATTTAAACACTATTTTTGAACACGAAAACCATGTATGGCCCCCATCTATAGAAAACAATAACAAGATGAGACTAGGAAGTAAAGCAGAACTACTGAAGTGTCGAGAAAAAGAAGAGGAATCGCCAGAGATGAGTCCTCCTGTAGAGGTTAGCATACTTGATGGTGCTGCCATTGTTCAGTCCCTGGATCCCAACAGGTCAGACATGAGAGTTCTAACGTTCAGTGATTATGCATTGAAGCTTGTATTACCTTTTATATCTAAGCAGCTAATGTCAGTGGACAGGAATGATGTAGTATGGGATACATACAGACCCGATAGCCTTAAAGCACATACTAGAGAGAGTCGAAGGACAGGCGACAAAATCAGAGTTAACGGATCGACTCGAATTCCTGCAAACTGGAAATCATTCTTAAGGGTTGATGAAAAAAGACAACACTTAACGAGTTTCTGGCAACAAATTAGTCTTTTAAAAACACCACAAGGGAATGTGGTTCTGACCACTTATAGAGAGAATGATTTGGATCCTTGCGACTGGGGATGGATCAAGAACAATGAAACGTGGGTCCCATTTTGGAGTTCTCGTCCGGAAGCTGCTAATAGTTGTAGAGAGCTTATCAGATGCAACTGTGAAAACACCTGCTCTGGTAGATGTAAATGCACCAAGGCAAATGTACTCTGTACAAAGTTGTGCCATTGTGAAGGCCTTTGTGTAAGAGAATAAGATACTTGCATAATACGAGTATATACCACAAGTTTTAAATTCATTTAAGTATACACCCTATTATAAATAGGTTAATATGATATCATTACATGACTTCAGTACCAACTACTGCTCTATAGAACTAATTGAATGATCTATAATACATTTCATGATATGTTTAGAAAATACCGGTATACATGAAAATCCAAGAATAGGGCCACACTCCGAGTTTTGACCTACTGATCATTTTAGTTGTGTATAATTATGCATTAACCATTCATGAACAGACTATTAAATAATCATTGTTTAGGAGACAATTACTACTATCGAATCTTACAAGAACTTAACAGAATTAAGATAACATATTAAACACTGAAGTTGTTTAGACTTGATCAAGTTCATTGTTAGTTTATTTGTAATTGTTATATAATTATTATATGTTATATCATGCATTTGATATGAACTGAAGTTTATGAATAGCTATAGAAAAAATATATTAGAAATTGTTTGGTTTAATCATGTTCTCATTTTACTCTTACTCAGCATTGAAGCTGATATTCAGTATTGAAGCTGATATACACTAAACAATTATTAGTAATTTCCCATATAGGGCCTCATATATGGCTTTAACCTTAATAATTAAATATGTAATACTTGTTATGATATATAAATAATGCAAAAAAATGATATATTATTATAAGATATTTATTGGTCCATTGATTCAACATCATTTGTATTATTTGCATCACCAGAGAGGTATTTCTTTAGTGTTCCCCATAAGGGGCCTCATTAATTTTTGGGGAGGAATTGTTAAGTTTTGCATTGAAAAAGTTGTAGAACATTTATTTAGATCAATTTAGTTAAATATTCTATGTAAGCTCAATTAGTGGATATTTTTAAGCATTAAATGTCTATGTAAACCATTATTTTAGAATTTTCCCCCTGTTAGGGCCTCATTTTTTGTAATTTTACTATGTTCCTAGTATTAAAATGTTTGATATATTCAATATTGATACATTTTTAGAAAAGAAACAATAGTAAATGAAACAATGTGTATTGTTTTGTTTTTCTATCCTTTTACTCAAACATAAAAGATGAAAAATGGGCCCCATTTTGGAGTCTCATTTTATGGCAATGACGTGTCCTCACATCTAATTTAATTTAGCATACCTTAAAACGGTTATATACAAAGTTTCATGCATCTTTGAACATCTTTTTCCTATAAACTATTAACTACTATATTTCATATACATCAATTACTTTGCTTATCTGAATTCAGTATGTTCATTAGCACAATCCCTCCGAAATATTTGACAATTAATTGATCGGTATTATAAAGAACCACTTTAAATACGTTAAAAGGCAAAACGAGCAATTTAAGAAATTAATTCGTTGATCATATACCTGCTTTTAATACGATAATACCCGAACGTTTCGGAAATGATACACATAACGTAAATATAATTGGCATTAAGTTGTTATCTTTATGTAAAACCAATGGTCTGCTTATCAGTTATACATTAAGATAAATCCTTAATTCCGGTAATTTTACCCATTTTTAATTACAACGTCACGAAAAAGCAAAGCTTCGGGATATGTACAATTAACGACTGACGCAAAAAAACATCAACGTATACTAACAAGTATATGCAAACAATGGGTATTATTTTACAGATGCATCATTTTAAAGTTCAACTCAGAGCTTATCCTGGCATGTCCAGGCGCGGGGAATTTTGATTAGATGGGCCGTACTATTGAGCCATTTCCATAATTCAAAATGCGAACAAATTTCTTGCACCATGTTATATCATGTAATTAGCACAAACTAAAATTTATACACAACCAGCATCAAATTACACGTCAACTTGATTAAACAAAACGCGGTGAAAACGTTCACATTGAGCTGAATTTGTTTGAAAAGCGTCGTCCTAGATTAGCCTGTGCAGTCCCCACATGAACTTTCCGGCTAGACTGGATTATCGCCAAAAAGAGACCTTTTAACGAAATATACCGTAAAAGCTGAAAATGCTGTCCGTGATAAGCCTGTGCCATAGCCTCGAACATGCTAATCTGTGATAATTTGTTCCCATGCATCAAGTCACGTTTTCCTAGAGCGCAGTCCAAATGTATGTATTACAAGCAAGGCTGAATGTATATCAAACTTACAACGACAATTAATTTTTCAAAATGTGTCTAAGGAATCAATGACCGCAAGGAAGATATACAGCCACATTTAAAAGGTAGAAATATAATATTAAATATAATCTTTTCGCTGTCTTAAGAATAAAGTCTAATAAAAAGTTTCTCACGGGTCGCAATGTTTTAACTTTAAAAACGATGATCATGAACTTGTTTTAAGTTCGCAAATTCGCTTAAAATAAATAGCCGTGTCAAATGTTACCATTCTTCCTGATTGTAGTCTGTAACGCATTCTTCCTGATTGTAGTCTGTAACGCATTCTTCCTGATTGTAGTCTGTAACGCATTCTTCCTGATTGTAGTCTGTAACGCTCTTTCATTATTACAAGTGAGTTTGTTCACTCGTCATACCTGCGAATTTTACTCCTGAACAATAAGTATTTTTTTGATTTAAAAAGGACTTTCACAGATTTTGGCATGTCTTGAAGTTTGTCATTAAATGCTTTATATTGATGAATTAAAACATTGGACTAGTAATAAAAAAGTATACAATTAAAAAATGAAACAAATGTAACTCTCAACTGGGTTCGAACCACTGACCCTGGAGTCCTGGAGTAAAAAGTCTTCCGCTTACACCACTGGGTCATCCGTGCTCATGCTATGAGTTGACGTATTTTTTACATTATATAAGCAATTCTCGTAGTTTCACAATATATAACGACACCAACAAAACTTATCAAATTATTCAATCGTTTCGTTTCGTGTTGCAACGCTTTATAATTTTCAGGTTTTTAAATCGTCAAAAGATGCATATAATAGAAATTTCAGAGCATAGTAAATGTTTACTTTTACTATTTCTTCGCAAATGTCATTACTAACACGAAAATTTGCGAATCTGAACTTTTTTATTTTTGTCAATTTACCAAAACGTGATAAGGCCCCTTGAAAAGACATTTAAAAGACATTGATTTACTAATAGTCATGAGTAAATTTATAATTCTAAAAAATGATAACACTTTAAACAATTTCAATTTGGCGGACATTTAAAAATATTAAAATTTCAATAAAAATTCGTGAAAAATTATCTCCAGGACGCGATACTCTGAAAAATATAACGAATAACTTAAAATTAAAAATCGCGTTAAAAAACAATACGAAGTAAAGAATGAAACAAAATGATCAAGAACACTTTGCTGCTTCAGACTTCAGTAAAATTCACAAATTGATCTCCACGGTTAAAGACTTGGTTCGTGTTAGGATCCCATTTCACATGACCTAAAACACTTGACGACTGAAAATAAACTACATTTCGAGCTTTATGATTGCAATATTACAAGAAAAAGTAATTTAACCGATAATATTAACACTCACATATTATTTAGGGGCGGGAGGGGGGATTAATCACCCTTGCGTTCTCCGTCTTCATATATTATGCCCGTCAAATTCACACCTCGAATGTGAAACAAGTAGATTTGCCAATCATATAAAATATAAAGAGGTAATTAGATTTCCTGAAACTATTCGCAGTGTTGCTGACCCGTTATTTTCAAAAACATGTGTTTATAAAACCGATCCTAGTTGTCATGTAAATAGCTGTATAAAGAAAACAGAATGGTTTGATCAGGAGTGCGATTATGCTCACAAATTGTACCACGACGCTTTACGTATTTTTAACTCCAATAAAACAGTTACAAACACAGAACATTTATGTACACGTAAAAAGTATTAAAAGAACTTAATCCGCAAGAAGAAAGCATGTTGCATTAGGCAAAAAATAGCTTAAGGTTGAACATTAAAAAATACACAAACCTAGAGACTTTTGGAGGTTTTTTTTAATCTAAAAAAATGTGTTAACAAATTTAATATCCTCAGAAGAATTTACAATGCCTTTTAAAAACCTCAGTAGCACTATGTTTGATTTTAGTAATAATGAAGCAGAAGAATTTTGAGTAAATAATGATTTTAATTTTAAAAATTCTACATTCCCATAACAGTTAAAACAGTGCCCTAATTGTTAAGGTCATGTTTCGCTTGCGTAGGCGATCTTGATATAGCGTCCTACTTCTTGGGGCCGTGTTACGCCTGCGTAGGCGACCTTGAAATAGTGTCTTACTTCTTTTGGTCGTGTTACGCCTGCGTAGGAGAAGTTGAAACTGCGCCCAATTGTTTTTGCCGTGTAACGTAGGCGTATGCGAACTTGATTAGCGTATATGTTTGATTATTTCAAAGGCGGCGCAGCTTGCACTTGCAATTAAACGGGCTACATAATTGTGATGAGAAACATAAAATACAGCCGTACGCAGTGTTGTTTCCCACACGTTAGGTCATGTGATTTATGTCGATCATTCAATATGAAGTAATTGCCGCAGTAGTATCCATATCAAAGTTATGTTAAAACCTGATTGTCGCATCATCCGAACGTCCCTTTTCCGATGTGATGAAAGTGTGTATAACAGAAATCGAGGAAAATCGGCATCGATTGATTACAAACAATACAATGCTAACTCTCATTGGTTTATATTTAGATCAAGGCATTATTGTTTAGGATTGTCTCGTACCCAGCTGTGTAGGAAATACGTCCAATTTACGTTTCCAACAAAGTCTATAGAGGTTACCCCGCACAATGAACGCGATTGCTGTTAAATGTTTGATGCGATAGACGACAGGGGAAGAGTTATAGAATCGGTATGTTTAAATTGATTCTCACAGAAGAAGAATTTCGTTCCTTCATATGATACTAGAAATAGAAGCATAATATATTCGCTAAAGCAGAACACGCAGAAAATGATAGTGATTAAAAATAGAAAAAAAATAGCAGCAGCATCATCATCCTCATAAAAATCATCGATCAACATCGACATAATAATCAGCATCTGAAACAACAGCATACATATACACCATTAACAATAAAAAACGATAGCCAAATTGATTCATATACTAAAAACCCGAAAGTCATAATATTCACATAAAGGCCATGATGATTTTCGTGTAATATGTAATTAATTCCAAGTCAAGATCGAAATGAATACTTAAAGGTTTTCTGTTTGTACAAAATAGACACCGTGGTGTTAATTGTACTTAGCTGCACTTTTATGTGCCTGTAATGTATCCACATACGTTTAAGTAAAATTAAGCTTATTTTCTGATCAGACTCACTGGTGGTAGCATGTGTCTGTCATATGTTAATGCAATTAACCCGCTATGAGGCTTTTGCCTGATTTACTTGACAATTTGATTGAAACTCGTTGATTTTTTATTATAGATGTGCAGTTGAATGCAAAAATAAAGTAACTGAAACTGTTGTGATCATTTATGTAACGTAGATGAAATAGTATATAATAAATTAGATGGAATGAGATTGAAGAGATAATTCTATGAAAATAATCGCTCCATCAACATATTCGTGCAAATAAAATATCGCGATTAAATATATCAACTGATAAATGCGATATTCTTGATTGAATCGTCCAAAAACACATTAAGTTTATAATAAAAAATCTCTGTATATATATATTTATCTGAATTTCTGAACAAAAAGAAAATCAACTGAAAATGAAAAGTCCACGACGTAACAGTTATTTAGTAGTCGAACATGTAACAACGAAATCATTTATCAGCTTGATGTAGCGTACAAATACGCTCAAATATTTGTTGTGAGGAAGACGTATGCAAGGTCTCGACTTCATTCGTTTTACTCTATTTTACTGGCATAAAAAACAACATAAAAGCGACACAACATCTGTAAAATGGTTCATAAGACCCATTTTCACATGTCACAGTTCCAATTTGCGAAACCATATTACACTGAAGAGATTTCTCGAGATTATAACAACCTACTGGGAAATAACATCTTTTGCAGACATATAGAGACTGTAGTTAAAGTTTTTATTACCAAGGGCACATTTACGTATTAAATACCTTTACGAAAGAAATCACAAAGGCAGCGACAGCACGAAAGCTTTGATTTAAATCATGTGTCAATTGAATACATGTATGTATGTTCACGGAATCCGTGTATCTAGGTTTGCGTCAAAGTTATGTGACACAAAATACGAATGTTTCTCTGAACAATATACTCATTATTCATACCTGCTAAATTCTATGATGGTATTTCAGTAAAAAACAATCTCAAAATGAAAATATACTTTCGCTTGACGAGAAAAACAAAAACACAGTCAATATCATGTAAAAGCAGCTACTTATGAAAGTGCTAGAAAATGAAGCCACATTTTTGTTGACACTCAAAAAAATAAAAAATAAATAATAAAATCACTTTATTGGACCATTTACAAATCAACCATTTTGCATTTGTTTATTTTTAACGTATAAGCAATTTCTATTACCTCTCTGACATGCACATGTGAATGAACTCTTTGCTTACAAGTAGAATATTATTCATAATCCAAAATGCACAACATGTTTTTATAAAAAAAGAAGAAATTTCATTAAATTATTCAACGTGCGAATGGTTGAAAACAATTTCATAAAATAAACGCAATATTAAGAAAACGCATTTCAATATTTGGAGTATGATTATGTAATACGGCAAGTAGATTTGGTAATACTAGATACATTTACGGTATATAATATTTCGTAGAGTTTTTACTGTAAAAATGCAGGACGGATCATTCAATATTAGGCGAATCAGCAATGAGAAGCGCCCAGGCATCACGTCGTCTGAAGGCACTGGACGATAACACAGATTTAAGATAGTTCGATTTTGTCGCATTTGAAAATAACGCGAATGCAAAGCATAACAGACGTCGAATCATTGGCATAGCACAAGGTTGCGAAATGATTGGGTAGATATGGTATACAGCACTTGTACCTAAGACTATCTGACCTCAATATGCTATTTATGTTTTTTCGTTTTATATTGTTTTGCCCCGTCTGTTTGTTGGTTTTGTTTGTTTGCGTCAAACTTTAATATTGGCCAAATTTTTTACAATATTGAAGATAGCAACTTCATATTCGGCATGCATGTGTATCTCATGGAGCTGTACTTTTTGAGTGGTGAAAGGTTGAAGTCAATGTCATACTTCAAGGTCAAAGGTCAAATATATGGGAAAATAGTGTTTCACAAACACATCTTATTATTCTTGGGATTTGGTCTCGTTAACTAATTATCATATACTGTGAAACCATTTATTTTTGACAGCACAAAATTTCGTCATTTTCATAAAAATGACGATTTCGTCAGCACTTAAATTCGCCGATTTCTGATTTTGAATTTAAAAAAAATGCGTCAGTCAATATCCGATTTGTGTGTAATACATATTCGTGATCAATCGCAGTTGCGAAAAATCGTGGTACGAATGCGGGAACACACTTGAGAATCACTCCTTGAGGTGGGGTCTGTTTGTCACATGCCAATTAAGTAGTCTTTTGTTATCAAGGGACAGTAATGGACCCTCTTAATGTATGCTATTCACACGTTCATTGTTATGATTAACGGACAAGTGGGATCGAATAACCGTTAACGAGTGTTTGTAACAACGAAGCCAATTGCCAATTAGTCTTATTCTATTATTATAATTGCCACAAGTAAACTACCGGTATATAAATCAATAATGTCAATAATTTAAAAATAAATAAATTGATACATATAAAATAGTAATAAGTGTGGTTAAACGCAAACAATCAAACAACAAACAGCAATTAAAATATTCTTTATTAATTTGTGATAAATACGCATGTTGATCACACATCGTCATCTTTTCATTTGGTTTATTGTCTTTCATCGGCATTCGCTGCGTGATGGCTAATATGCAACATCCCTGAAAAACACAATGCACCTAATGGGTAATAAAGTTATAAACAACTAGCGCTAATTCATTACCATTCTACATAAACGAAGTCAACGCATTCGATACAGCTGTACTGCACACGCGTTTTAAAGAAGTGTAACGTGTCAGTTAAGTACCTTGTGTAATCTACATCCCTTTGTGTCAAAACCGGATTAATCTTGATTACGAAACAGCAGTGAATGTGTGCATGGATTATGTTGGAATTTAATGCCTCATGTCTACGGTAAAGTTTTAAAATATTGTTCAACTTAGTGTTTGTTTTTGTTCAAACATAGAGCATGATTGTTCGTAAGGATCTTAAATTCGCCAATCGGTCGACTGACGAAATTAATGAAAATTAATGCCTGACGATTAATAATGGTTTCACAGTAATTATTATTGTTGTATTTCTTTGTAGCATGTGTTTTAACCTTTAATTACCATCGTCAAATACATAACACAAGCAATACAAATAAGAACAACGCTAAAACACAACACAATACAGAAAAATGATCGCAATTCGCTGGTATTTCTTATCGTAGCAATATTCATTTAATTACATTATTCACCGGGGAGTCATCCGAGTTCATTGAAATATGTGCGGTTTGCATATTATCTTAGACTTTGTCTATGATGGATTGAATTATACTGTGTTGACCATTTTCAGTATTAAAACTCGTTATATCAAAATCTTTGTTAAAATGATTTCTCTACTAAACGTGCGTAGTTGGGAGTTTTCAATGTTACCTTTGTTTTATATTTATTCTCTTGTCCTGTCGTTTAGGTAAAAATTTGAATTTTCTATCACATGCATATTGTATATTGTTAAACAAACTAATTGTATATAACATAGTTCATAGTTATATGAGAAACAGTGCTGAAAAGTATAATATATGAACATTATACAAAGAGTTGGCACATCGATTTGAATTTTCTGATTACCTTAACATAATCCAAAACTTTAATTTAAGAAAAAAACATATCAAAATTAAGACTTTCGTCACATATTTCAAAATTGAATCTGGGAGACATTGCGCAGTCTACAGTGTTTAAACAGCACGATGTGCAGCATTACTTTATATGTTTGCTGATGTAGACGACATAGAAAGAGTTTTAGTATCGAGATGTTTAACTTCCTTCAAAAGTATGATACTATCGAACAACCAGATGGTAACAGAAATCTGACTTAATATATTCTTACATCCGCGTTAAAAATAAAGTAATTAAAATATCAAAACAACACAAAATACAAAAACATTATTTTTCTTAAATGGATTAATTTATTTAATTGTATTGTATTAAGTCGCCATAACTGTGTTATTAATGTTTTAACGTAGGTTTATTATGGCTGTTTTCTCTCCGAATACATTAGTACTTAAATATTGGATATATAGAATAAAAAGATCACGATACACTTGGCTATAAAGAAGACATTCTAAATAAGTTAACGTATTTACAATGTTCAGACACAATCTTAAGCTCCACATGAATTCATACAAGTATAGAATGCTTATATTTTGCTGTTCATATATACATGACCAAATGTGACCTAAGGTGACTGGCTTTGCAACGTGCTATTTGTTTTAATTAGAGAACATTATGAAAACTATGCCTGATCAAGTTTTATATGTGTATAAGCCTACTAAGCAATGGCAGTTACTGCAGAAATCTATATAATGACGTATATATATATATATATATATATATATATATATATATATATATATATATATATATATATATATATATATATATATATATATATATATATATATATATATATATATATATATTAATGTCAAAGAGCAATTTCAGTTATTCATTAGTTCATGGAAAGAAATCCTAAAGACAGTACCTGGGAGACAGTTTCGTTTTTGTCCATACAATATGCATGCAAAAGAAATCTACGTTTTCGCTGAAATGCAATTTTTTCGTCGCCGGATTAAGGCATCGTTCGCAACTGTGTTGCACTTTTAATTACAGCGGGCTTTCTGTGAGAAAAGAGTCTTAAACATACTTGTATCGCTCGGTGTGATATCAAAACAAAATCAAGTGCATGCAAATGAATATGGTAAAACCATTGTTCTATTTAATCGAGTTACCTTTCTTATGAAAAACAACACCTAATGATTGAAACGATTTGATTATACCCCTCCCCAAAAAAATAATTTGTTTTTAATAAACATCACCCCACCACCCCCCAAAAAATCAATAAATAAACATCACACCCCCCCCCCCCCAAAAAAAAAATAAAAAATAAAATAAAAAAATAAATAATAAATAAATAAATAAACATCAACAAAAAAAACGTATATATAAGAAAAGGCATCTGGAAATATTTTACGGCTAGTAGATACACGAATTTCACTCAAGTCAAGTCAAGTTAATATCATCGGCAAATACATTAGTACATAGCCAAACACCATTTATAAGACTTGTAATATCGATATAAATAAATTGCAAAACCAACATGGTGATGAAACGTATGGTATATATAATGGGCATGCAATAATGATTCACTAAATCTGAATGTGTTGGTTAATGCTGGACGGAGATGACCCAGTATGTATCGGTACAAGTATTTCGAAATTAAACGGAAATTTATTCATGCACAGAACAATTGCGTTTTATTGGAGTGGCATTTATCCAATCCATACAAGACGCCACGGTGTCGGCGCTAAGTTTCTTTATGATTGCGCAAATATGGCAATAAACACGCGTTTGCATATCAAATCGCTGGTCAAGATGTGTAAAATTGATGCGTTTTCTTCGGGCTTGTATAATAATGCCCAAATTTCAGTAACCGGTTACTACTGTTACTTAACTTTGAAACAAAACCAATGCAAAATAAAACACAAATTAGCACAAAATCCGAACAGTGTTATACAAGAAGCAAAGAACAAACAAAATTTAGTTTATCGCAATCGGTGGATATTTATCATCCTACAAAGATTAAGTTACATTGATTTTTTTCACAAGAGAGTCATAACTTGGACATAGAAATATGCTCCATTGCACACTTTCTCAGACTGTGTCTAGAAACGATTGAATAATACTTCACTCCTACCAGTATCTTAAAGCGATATTGTTTTGCATAATTGTATAATAAAATATTGATGCATATTATGTCTGAAAAAGAGCTATGCAAATAATAAAGTAATGAATGTTGTTTTTTTAACGTTATGTAATACGATGTACGTGTTTCTCAGACGTGTATATTCTTGCCTAATGACTATATTTTGTCTTTATTGTTTTTTAATATATGAGCCGTGCTCTGTGAAAAGGGGCGTTAAATGCATGTGTGTAAAGTGTCATCCCAGAGTAGCCTATGTAGTCCGCACAGGCTTATCAGAGACGGCAATTTCCACCTAAACTAAATTTTTGCTAAGAAGGGACTTCTTTAAACGACACAATACACAGGCTGATCTGGGACGACATTTTACGCACATGAATTAAACACCATTTTCATAGAGCGAGGCCCATATAAATCAGTAGTATCAGGTCGCCATGGCGTAGTAGATATGGTGTCCGTCTAGCGACCGGGAGGTCATTGGTTTGGTCACCACTGTAGGAGCGTTCTTTAGATCTCCCTCAAAGACACCACGTACTAGTCATAACAAACGGACTCGAGAGCGTTTCAAGTAATCCTAATGCGTTCGATGCCGTCGATCAAAAATAAATATGTTTAAACTAAATCAGTTATTAATATGAGGCAACCACGCCCGCACGCTGTGCGGACTGCACAGGCTAATCTGGGATGATTCTTTACGCACATGCATTATGCCCCGTTTTCTCAGAACAAGACTCATATATTCAGTTCACCTCTTGGTCCAGCTCTATTAGCAGAAAGCAGCAAATATACTGTTAACAACACTTAATTAAATGCAAAGCATTTGGAAACACATTTTACAAACTACATTTCCCAATTTATTATAACGACGCGATCTTGCCAATAAAACAATTGAAAGTGTCCCGATCCCTTTCCCAAATTATGAAACAGACAGCACTTACACCGATTCGTATAGCAGAGTGTGCTCGGGCAATTGGTTTTAACCGAAGTCCCGTTGAAATTTATGTAGTACATTCATTACTGGAAATGCCAACTCTAATGCCAACTCTAATGACACATCTGCAAGTTAATTGCTTTCTTATCTCCATAATATTAGTTAGACATATATCCAAAGCCCACGGGTAATTAGTAGCGAGTTAAGATCTATTAAAGAAATATACCTTACCACCGTTGTGATTATTTCATATATGTGCCTTAAAGAAAACATTTAGCGTATTAAAATGTATTTATGATAATTAAAATGCAATCACGAACGTTGAACAACCCCATGCTCATTTTGTATGGACTGTTCATATATTATTTGAAACTCATTTATTCCGTATGGAGGCTTTGCTTAATATTTCACTTCAGACACTCTGTCTGATTGGAGTTCCCGGGGGTGACCTGTGAAGACATAACTGGAATTAATAATCCTTGGCGATTCCTTTCTGCGGCAAATTTCGAGTAACGTAGTATTTTTTTACAAACTAAATATACAGAAAAAAGGATTTGCTTCATGGGTTTAAAAAGCCTCTCAAATCATTTCATATGATGATGACAACGATAGATGTATGGCATTTGTCCATTATCGTACGTTGGTAAATTGCCTGGTTATGCGCTTACATAAAATGTAGTCGTGTATAAATGCGTGCATATAATTTATTATACTATATGTCTTATATATCTGACTAGCCTCCAAAACAATAAGTTTTTTGTTGTTATCATGTTTTATAAAGTAATGCAAAATATTAGACAATCAATTCTTATTAGCTCATCTATTTGAAAAAAAAGAGGTATTCTCATCACATGAGCGTCGGCGTCAGGTTAAGTTTTGTATTTAGGTCCACTTTTCTCATTAAGTATCAAAGCTATTGCATTCAAACATGGCACACTTACTTACTATCGTGACGGGACTGGGAAGGTAAAGTTAGATATCTCTTGCTGGCCTTTTGACAGAATTATATGCCCTTTTAATACTTAGAAAATTGAAAATTTAGTTAAGATTTGTGTTTAGGCCCACTTTATTTTTAAAGTCTGCAGTCTGCACAGGCCAATTAGACTGACACTTTCCGCTTTTATGGTATTTTTGTTTAAATGAAATATTTTCTTACAAAAATTCATTAGGGCGGAAAGTGTCGTTCCTGATTTGCCTCATTAATCTGGGACAACACTTTACGCATTTGACCCTGTTTTCCCATAACAAAATAATTTTGTGGCAATAACAAAGTGATATGTTACTGCTTGATAAAATTTTGAATATTGCATTTTTAGATTAACTTTTTGACTATTAACTCTGGTAATTATTATAAATAAATATCAATTTGCGTGTAGTCAAAAAACAAAGGATTAAAGAGAAATGATCTAGGAAATCATTCATTAAAAAGTATGTGTCCAATTGTGAAATAAATTTTCCAAATTTATACTATCACCCTATTCTGCTACCTGGATACCTAACCATTAGGCCTACTTGTGTATGATGTTGATTGGTGCATTGTGGTTCAGTGATATTACGCTTGACCACCAATCCAAAAGTCTAATAATCGAATCCCGGTCAGGGCAGTGGGTTTTTCTGAGACAATTTCCATGTTTCCAACCCAACTAGAGGTGAACGTGTATGAAACCCAGAGAGTAGCCCATGTATCTGTGCTTTATACATAGCACGATAGAAGACCAAGAAAGTTCATAGATATTTCATGGAAAGATCTAGGGTATCGCACCCTGATATCCATTTGTGACTCTAATCTATATATGCCATTCTATGTTGATCTTTATATATCTCTGTGCTACATACCGGTACTGTCTGTAATAATTGAAAAAAGGTGTTGACAGTAATAAGAGATATAAAGACTGCCCCGCTCTTCACGGCACTCGAACAAATAACTTTCGTATCCCGAGGCTATATACCTGGACCACCGACCTACCCAAGTAATCGATTTAGTTGTTCCGGCTTGGGGCCTTCATAAATGAACTACTGACTACTGTTGACGCGATGTAAAATTTAGACCAAATCAAATCCAATGCGATACATGTTACAACAGAGACACATTACTCTTTTAAGTTCCTGTTATAGCGTAAATTAATCACAAAAAGTAGAACTTACCTGGGCATCATTTTTCTCAAAGCGATTACAACAGAAATAAGGTGTCGAGAGTGGGATGTTAAACATTCCAAGCAAAACAATAGGAATGATCTAGACGGGTAAGTGCTTTACTCGCTCACCGCTTTTTACGGAGGATTCCTGAGATAGTCGATATATCACGTTTGATACCGGCGATTTGGATTTTGATGTTTAGAGTGATCTCCTGGCAAAAGAAATTTACGTTAGAATTTGCGCTAGAATAAGGTTTTTTAATACTTATTCCCATTTTTGCAACGTGAACTATTTATAAAGGCGGGGTATGCAAAACCGAAGACTAATTCTAAATCAGAGACGCACCAGCAATCGACTTAAGAAGTAGTATAGATCCACAAAGATATTAACAGCTAGTTACATTCAGTAGCAAAATAGCCAAATGCACATAGTAAAACAAAGAATGCCGTTAGAATTAGCATTGATACAAATTCCAAATTTTTAACTGCAGTTGTTAATAACACACAAGGAGTAAAGATATAAATAAAGTAATTATAAACTTATCAATATGTGACAATTTGATGAAGTGCTTGCACAGGAAATGTTACTAGGCGACATGCAACTACCATTTATCAGAAAGCATACGACAGTAGTTAACATAAGAATGCCATTTAACAGCATGCATGTTCTGTATTAAAATAAGAATTTCATTTAACAGCATGCATGTACTGGCGGATTATTCCCTTCGATAAATTTCGATTGCACAAAATGCGTTAGTGACAACATCCAATGGACAGGGAACGCAACTCTCCCGAAAGGGAGTTAGTCGATTCATGTAAATTTATCTCCCTTAGAATAATTAAACGTTAGAGAATGCCCTCATATTTCTTATAAATCAATTTCTTTGCGTGATCTCTATTCAGTATGTTCACAAGCACAATCCCTCCGAACCGTTTGACAATTAATTGATCGGTAATAAAAAGAACCACTTTAAATACTTTAAATGCGGTGGCGGCAAAATGGGTTATTTGATAAATTGATTCTTTGATCATATACCTGCTTTTAATACGATAATACCCGAACGTTTCGGAAATGATACACATAACATTAATGGTATCGGAATAAAGTTGTTATCTTAATGTATTACTAATGGTCTGCTACATCAGTAATACATTTGGATAAATCCTTAATTCCGGTAATGTTACACCATTTTAATAAGTACGTCACGAAAAAGCAATACTTTTGTTTTGTTTAATTAACGACTTACGCACACACACAAAAAAACGTAAAATTGATTATACTTGTTTATTAATATACATTTTTATAATAAAATGTTTACTTTTTATACATTCATATGTTACTGTATTGTGGTTCCTTTCAATAAGCGGGAGTGTCTTGCTTTTGCACCTGTCCGTCGGTCGGTCGACTGGTCGGTCCGCAGACTACTTCGTTCCTGTATGCAATCTTCAGAACGCTCGGTACTGTAACCATTGAATTTGATCATCTTGGAGATGAGGAAGACAAATCACATGTCAAGGTCAAGGTCAAAGGGCCTGTAAGATGAAATTATATAGGTTCATTTGTCAATTTAAGTAATATTTATACATATACAAAGCATCCCGTTATTGTTTAAATGATGATGAAACACATACATGTACTTGGAAAATTGAATTTCTTATTGGATTCATTACGACTTTTCCGCAAGTAAAGGCATTCAAACAATGAAATGCAGTACCTTTCCATAGGGTTTAACAAAAAACCTGTTCTAGCCAGTTTATTTGTTAATTGAACTAAATAAATTGCATTAATGAAAAGTCATGCAAGTTTGGACGGGATACACGTTTTTTTGGCAACATCTTTTTAATTTATTAAGTCATAAAGATTTGTTTATATTATCGTGTTGCACGTATTAACCAAATAAGCATCGATATGTTCCTTTTTGTAAGAGTTTCTATTTTGATGCATGCTTACATTTCATGCATGTATCGAACTTAAACATATTTGCTTATGAAACCAAGATAATTCATGTAAATAACGTAATAAAAGATTGCTGATCTATTAATACGTATAAACATGCATACTGTTACACAATATATCATTTTGGTTTTAGTTGGCGAATAAACATTATTTCCTGCGCTTTCTTTCCGTTTGTTCAAAGCAGAAAAGATGCCGAATCTGTATTTCCCCCGAAAATTGTTTATATCTTTACTACTATAGGACTACTATATATGCCGCCAGAAATCGCATAACCAGCAAACAGATATTTTGACAGGCTTTATTAATAGGCAAATTAACATTCTTAAGTTTAAAGGTGACACAATGTTTTATCAATGAGATGTGTGGATACCGTGCTCTGAAAAAAATGCATTAAAATACATGTTTATAGTGACTAAGTCATAATTTTTTTAGTACAACATGTACATGAAAGTTTAGTGCTTCAAGTAATAAAGTGAAACATTGGAAATATTGTGATTGAAAAGAATAGATTTTTTTCTACAATAGATGACTGACTGTTGATTTTTTTTCACAATATACTATTTTGAGAAAACCCCTGAATACCTGGGTTTACCTGTGCTCACCTGGATTATAGGCCGAGGCAGAACAATGCTGGATAATCAATACAATAAAAATTTAGTGAAAACTAACTGTTCTTCTTAATTATCTCCATCTTGCCTTTCAACAAGAGTTGCTTGAACAATGAGTGAAAATATAATAAAAGGCCAGATAAAATTGAATTTCACGGGGACAAAACCTCAAACAAAGCAGGCTATTAAGAAATCCCGACCCGACAGTGAGACAAGTAATTCAAGCATGGGTGAGCTACATGCTATCCAAATACAGCTGCACAATATGACAGAGGGAATTACCAGTTTGAGGGAGGAGCTCAAGAGTATGCTAAAAAAGAAGAGATAGAAGAATAAATTACCAGCACAATAACAACAATTATGGCAAAAATTGAAGAGAACATGAACAATAAGATAAGGGAACTTAGTTAATTCAAAGGTTAATGAAATGCAATAAAAAATCGACTCCCTATGGTTTGAAAATAATAACCTAAAAGAAAAAATACAAAACAATAGAAGACATCACAACCTCTGAAAATAAATCACTACAGGAACAAGTAAATAAAGCATATGAGCTGAGCAAACTAGCACATCAAAAAGCAAATTACAATGAACAATACTCCAGGAAGAATACTATTAAGTTATTGAACATTCAAGAAAATAGGGACGAATCAGAAGAATCACTAACAAAAACAGTAACATCATCCCTGAAGACCCATGCAGGGGTAGACTTACTATTGACTGATATAGTGGCGATCCATCGTATCCCCACAAATCGGGGGCAAACCGGCCCAGTCCTCATTAAACTGAAAAACAACTCCGCAAAGTCCACCATTATACGAAAGAGGGCCCCGATGAAGAACAATGGCTATCAACTGGTTGATGACGTCACCCAGTCCAACCAGGGCCTTATCAGTAGGCTTCGCCTGCACTCGGAAATTAGTAGTGCCTGGTACTTTAACGGTTCCATATATGGGCCAATATATATATGTTGCCGATGAGCGCATCAAATTATACATTTACGACAACGTGAATTATTGAAAAATTCAGGCGCTTAAGAAGAACGGGAGTGAGTTGACGTTAGAAACGCCATTACTACCATGTATGGACCCCATGTCACTGAAACATGGTATGATTCTTATAAAATAGTATACGCTTCTGAATGTTACACAATTCTCTGTAATTTAAAAAAAACATTTGTAACTATATCCTATTATTTTTTTACTATACCCTATAATTAACTAATAACATTTGTTGATTTTTTTCTTTTAAACAATCCTTTATATATAACAGAAATGCACTAATCGATACATTATTCAATTTAAATATACTTTATAAACAAATTAGCAATGAAACAGACTATAAAACGGCATATATATATGTCAATCTTCAAACCAGACTATACATTATCTAGTGGGCGATAGAGAATGATTGATATATAACAGAAATGCACTTCTCGATACATTATTCGACATAAGTAATGCTGTAAACAAATAAGTAATTAAACATTCTATAAAAAGGCATATAAATGTCTGTAAAACAGACTATACATCCTATAGTAGGCGATAGCCAACAAGTCTGTTGTGACTTTGCTCCCGATCCGTACCGAGTCGAGAGAAGATGGGACGTAGAATAGACCAGTGGTGCGGGTTTTAGTGCGTACCGGTGGTGACATCAGACGATGCAGGTGGAACTCGTGCAGACGAGGGACTGAGACGAAGCGAGAAACATCTATTGCTTTTATCTTGTAAATAGTATAAATAAATTGGTATTTTAACTTGATCTGTCTCAGTTATATGTGTAGAAACACATTATTGGCGACGAGGATGAGATAGAAACACATTATTGGCGACGAGGATGAGATAGAAACACATTAAGTCTACTGTTAGCATGTGGTCATACACCTTGATAAATTGGATTACTTAAACCATCACAACATGTGTTAAGAATATGCAAATGTGAAAAAAGTAGTATATAAACATTTTCTTAAATAATAAAATCAAATAAATACTTTATTGTAACTTTAATCGAATGTTTATGTTAATAACGCTGATGTTTATTGACACTCCTTATATGTCATTGCTATTCATATCATACCCTTATATGTTTTCCAAAAAAAGTGGTCATTGTCTTAACTTTGTGTGCTTGATAATGCATTCTTTTATGATTAAGAACGCACAATGACTGTATTGTTGGCTGTGCGGCTGAATATTATTTATTATTATACGGGCAAAAGCCCGCGAAGCGGGCGTTGACCGTTTATACATATGGAAATTTAGACTTAAATTACATAAGAATACCACATATGGATGAGTCTCAAAAAAATTTGCCACGCGACATATATTTTCGCGATGCTATTTATGAAACTGAACAAATCAAAAACACTTTGACATATGCTAAATCACATGTAAATACATACCTCAGGAAAAGTTATATCAAAGACATCATAATTGTGTAGCGAATCGCACTTAATATTCTCGCAGTATTTGTTTTTCTTCGCAACCGTTCCAGAATTAAGTCATTACTTATCTCCCCTGAATGCTCGTCTTGTTTCTGCCTCCGTTTGTTAAACTGGTTTACTACCTAGTTGTGATAACTTGTTCCAAACATAACGTCAATAAACCAAACCCGTCTAAAATGGATTGCCTAAATCCCGATGCAATAAAGCGAATATGATTAGTTGCGAATTTATTTGATCCGATTTATTCTATATCTCAATGTTATTATTATCGTCACAAATCAATAAATAAAACTTTTTACAAATTGATTCGCTGCATTCATGAACATCGGCGTTGATTTCGAGCTCTCAAATTTTGAGGGGAGGTAACCACTGCGCATACAGCGTCCGGTGCGTACCGGTATTCCCTAAATCAGCGGAGCATTTTATTGTTCGTCTGCAGCAGATATAAAGAGAAGAACGATACTGTTGAGAGCTTCTGGTCTTGGTATATTTTATTGTAGCAAATTTGGTTTATTTACGATTCCAAATTCAAAACTAAAAAAGAACAACCGATTTTAATATTATTTTTATAATTTTTTTCATTATTTAAATGATATATCTTCTAAAAACGTTAAATTTCCTTATATGAACCAGTATTTTTGTGTTATTCAAAATAGTAAAACAATTCATTGTAGATCAATTTATGGTATATTGATTAAAACAGTTAATTTCATTTTCATTTTATTTAATACTTAATCATTCAGCATAAAGATTTCTCCCATTTCTTGTACCATTAACAGATGAGCCTTGACTGTGGGATTTCCAACTTTTTATTGATTTAAGGCTTCATTATTTCTAAGTAAGCTTACATTTTGCATACAAGACTTATTCCAATGCCTTATACCAATGACAAATTAGCATTACTTTGATACTTCCAATATTTAATTGAATAAGGCTTTATTTTTGGCTCAGAAAGTAATTCATTTCATATCATAAACATGTCTTTTACAAGTCTAACTGACCATAATTACTGCATTGAGCATGCAAATATTGAAAATATCTCGAGCTCAACATCAGAAGCAAAAGCAAACTCCAGAAAACGTACTTACGCCGAAGTAACCTTTAGCAATTTAAATAATGCTAATAACAATAATACACACAATAATATTGGTCTTTCACATGACCATTCCTATAAACAAAATAATTATATTTGTGTTTCACACGATCATTCCTATTATAATCCGATAGATCAAACTCCGGTTCACTTCAACACTACTTCCATACAAGAAGACCATTATTTAAACGTCACAAGTACTGAACTTAAAAACTGCATGCAACCATACAGTACAAATAGCTTGAGATCAAAAGAAACGGGTTCAAATACAAAAAATCTCAAAAAAACCTACTTACGCTAAAGCCACTCGGACGATTACATGTCATTCCAAAGCAAAAACTACGAAAATGGACAAATGTGTTTCACTTCACCAGACAAATGCTAGTCAAACAGGAATTGTAACTAGCTGTGTAACAAATACCAGTAAGCAACCTATAGTAACAAACGTGACTGGGAAAAACAAGCATTTGAACCAAACACCCCCACATATGAAAATAAATAAATCAACAATTGCCAATAAAGCAATATCTTTAAATAATAATCTCACTAAAAGAAGGCCAAACAACAGAGATACTAGTGCCACATGTAATGTTTCAAGCAAAAATATAAACCCCACACATTCTCCGGTTCAACTGTACAATTTAGATTCCTTGCAAATGCCAGCAAATTCATTGTTTATAGAAGGTAAGGTTTTCAACATTTTTAATGTGCCGGGTGATGGAAATTGTTTCTTTAGCTGTATCAGTTTAGCATTACATGGTAATACATCAATGAGCACTTATTATAGAAACATGATTTGCACACATGTACTTGAAAACTGGATTTCATGGCAGCAGTCAGCCATTTGTGGGCATGAATTAGTAAATCAATCAATGGAAGAATACCGCTTAAAAATGATTACAAGATGTGGTTGGGCAACGATAAGTGAAATTAAGGCAGCATGTGATATATTACCAATAAACATAGAAATATGGTTAAAAGGCAGCATATGTAATTCTGAAACACGACAAACATCAGTTGTATACACAAGACATTCACACTCTTCACACCATAACTCTGATCTTAGTGTGACTCTTCTGCTGTGGAACAGTCACTTTACACTACTTTCAGAGAGGAAGAACACTTCAAACACATGCAACAACAGACAGTTGAATGAAAATACTATTTTCTCACATAATAAACCCCCACACACAAACACAAAAACAAATCCTCCATCAACAATTACAATAGTGCACAAAAATACAAAACAACAGAACAAAACAATTAAAAAATCCAACAAAAGTGCTTTAGCGTCAAAAGGTGTTACAAAGAAGTCAACCACTAAGGTAAACCAAAAATTAAAGAGCCCACAAAAAAACACAAATTCTACAAAAGTATTTAAACAAGCGCATGAACAAATTTGCACAGATTTTCTTAATCCCTATGAATTGGACACATTTCAGAATTGTAGGAAATTGGGTATAAAATTTGTTCATCCTATTCAAAATGAAGATAAACTACAAAGAACAAGACGGATTAAGAAAAATGCCTATGCCTTGTCTGCAGCAGTAAAAAACCTGTCATTAAATTTTAATGAAATACCACCTGCACCACCAATGTCTCTTAGTGTGCAGCATAATATTACAATGGATACCATACGTGCATTTGAGTTAAAGCAAATGTCTTACATGTTTAAGAATTGTACCACATGTAACGAATGTAGAATTGAAATGAAAATGTACAGTAATACAGTTTGTCATCGTTGTCACATTGACAAATCTGACATTAAAATGTTCTCTAAACAAAACAATATGGACCCCGGAAATGTCCCTGCAGAACTTTCCCATTTATCTTTAGTCGAACAGCAACTAATAAGCAGAATATCACCACTCATGTATATTCATATGCTTAAGCATGGTGGAATTGCTGCAAATGGCCATTGTGTTAAATTTCCACAAAATATAAATGAACCATGTCAAATTTTACCGAAACTTCCAACAGATATTCAGATAATTTGTGTCCGTAAAACTGGAAATAATGCAATACACAAAGACTTTAAAGTTAGGCGTTTTGCAGTTCAATCAGCACTGAATTGGCTTAAATCCAACAATGTGGCCTACTCAGATATAACTATTAGTCAAGATAGACTTAATCTTCTTCCTGAAAATGGGGAAATAAATCTTGAAACAATCAAAAGTAATTTTGAAAGCACAACTGATAAAGACCAAGGGCCAGCTAAAGAACAAGTATCACCTGATGAAATAAATGGCGATACTGTTTCAGCTGTTCAACTACCAGACGAATCAGTTAATATTAGAAATAACATTGAATCCATTTTACAAGAAATTACAGATCCTAAAAGTAAAGAAAAATGTTCGAGAAAAAAAACAGTAACTATTCCATGGCCAACAAGAGACAATAGTCCAGTTTCAGAGTTTACAACTCAATATTTTTTTACTCTTGCATTTCCATGTTTGTTTCCCAATTGTGTTGGTGACTTTCACATAAATCGGCCAAGAACTTGCTTTTCAATGAGTGAATGGGCAGAACATTTGATATGGTACACAGACGGTCGTTTTGCACAACACAAGTACTTTCAGTTCATAGTTCATAAAATTATTTCACGTAAAAGAGCTTTAGAACAGAGCACATACATCATGAAACAACAGATCGGTGATGAGCACATGTCCATCGATGACCTTAAGCAAAGAATTCAAAATGGTGATAGTTCTATTGCACAAAAAATCTTGTACTTTGGTGCTTCTCTTCGAGGAACTTCACAATACTGGTCCAGAAGAGCACAAGAGTTAAGAGCACTTATTCAGTACCAAATAAATGCTGGAAAAGGCCTTCCTTCATTTTTCAGCACTGCTAGCTGTGCTGAATTTTACTTTGCACCACTAAGGAGACTTTTAACTCAATACAATCTACAAACAACTGGTGAAATTGTTGATCTTAACGACAAAAAAATTCTATTTTCTATTCTTCAAAATAACAGTCACATTGTCTCACATTACTTTAATCTTCGGACACAAGAATACTTTGAAACTGTAATGAAAACTGCATTTAAGGTTGATACTTTCTGGTACAGGTATGAGTTTGCCAAATCCAGAGGCATGATTCACTTTCATGGACTATGTTGGAGATCTGACAGAGAACCACACAATCTTCTTCATGAGGCTTTGAAAAACGGTCTGGATGAAGATGTCTGTGCCAGTAAGCTCTCTGAGTGGGCACAGCAAAATTTTGCAATGACCGCAATGCATCCTGCCGGTTCTGATGCCTCTGGTAATCCAAACAAGGATCTGTGGCCTCCTCCCGAGGGAAATGCACCCGCACCACCTGAATCTAAAAATCCCCTTTTTAAATTGTTCATGGACGTAAGTCAGAGTGAATATTCTATACTAGAAGACCATTTACTTCTTACAAATAAAAATAACTTGCACCGTTGTTCATCGTACTGCCTCGTTTCAAAAAAGGGGATGAAACACAAAGTCTGTAGAATGGAGTTTGGGTCAGAAAACATGCAAGGTAAAGCTATTCGTGATAGTCCCGCAATTGTAAAGGATAAAAATGGCTCTCTTAGACTTGAAATGAAGAGAGACCACCCATTTCTGGTTCAGCATTCCCAGTACCATACTCAAGCATGGCGGGCAAATGGTGATATATCCTTAATTCTTTCAAAAAGTTCACCAGAGAATCCATCAATAAGTGATATAATTGCAACTGAGAAGTATGTTTCTGGTTATGCATGCAAAGGAAATCAGCCAACTGGAGAAGTGGTTGATCTTTTTAATGCAATGGTAAATGCCACTGATGAAACTTCTAGCACTAATGGCAAATCCCTCTGCACCAAGTTGCTAATGAACACAATAAAAAGAGACATTTCAAGTATGGAAGCAGCATATGAACTGACAGGTTTACCTTTGTTTCACAGCAGTCACCAGTTTCAGTCAGTAAGCATGTCTGGGTCCAGGGTACTTGAAAAAACTGGCAACACTTGCACAAAAAGTACACCTCTGGATAAATATTTGTCACGGCCTGAGAAAGAAAAATGCTCATGGTATCAATTTATATGCAACAAAGGCAAAGTTCCTGTGATAGCTGGTAACAGTACAAAAGCAGTATGGCCATTCAGTGAAGAATACTCAAGGACCATACTGCTTTTGCATTGGCCAGACTGGAGGAAATTAGATGATATAAGAGGAACAAACACTTGGACTGAAGTCATGAACACCTTTGTAGAGTCGGAAGCATGTCTAAACTTTATCAAAGCTGCTATTGAAAGAGCCAAACGAAATCAATCTGATGACTTTGTTCATGAACAACAATGTGAGCCAGAAGAAATCATTGTAGAACAGCCAGAATGGGTGGAGACTTTGAGACCAAATAATGAATTTATGTCAAATGATGATGAATATACTTTTGATGATGGTAGTCCAACCCATGATTGGGGACAATGTGCATACAACTATCCAGATGGTTTAGGCATAAACTTTTTGGAGTCTTTAAAAAATGAAAACCAGCCTAACAACCACATTGAATATGAAAATGTAGATTTATCTAATATGAACTCAAAACAAAAATTTGCATTTAGTATTATTATGACAACACTTCAAAACTGTAAAAACGACTTACCATATACACCTCTTCGACTAGTGGTCAGTGGAACTGCTGGCTCTGGCAAGTCGTTCCTCATTAAATGTCTTGTACAGGCAATAAGACACTTGTTCCATTCTCATGATTCTGTCCAAGTCCTTTGTCCCACAGGTAACAGTGCAAATCTTATTGGTGGACAAACAATACACAGTTTTTTAAAAATACCTACAGGAAAAGTTTCCTGTAAGGATATGTCAACTCCTGATGGATCACGTGGGGAAACATTACAAAGTAATCTAAAGAATGTTAAAGCATTACTTGTTGATGAGAGGTCCCTTATTGGATGTACAACATTGGGATGGATGGAGTTTCATTGCAAGCATGGTATAAACAATGTGACAGCTGACTGGGGTGGGCTTCCTGTTGTTGTATTTTTTGGAGATGATGTACAATTACCACCTGTTCTTGATTCACCTGTTTATCATTTCAATGGCAAAATACCAGCAGCCATGCATGGTGCTTTGGTATGGCAACAGTTTTCAGAAGTTGTTCATTTAGATACCATTGTTCGTCAAAATGAGGAACAGAAACAATTTAAAGACATTTTAATGTCACTTAGAGACTACAAACTTACTAAAGAAAATGCCACATGGCTTCAACAGTTTCAATGGAATGACATCAAACGTCGTTATACTAACAATGTGATGAAAAACATTGAACAAAATGCTCTTTTTGTTTTCCCTACTCATGCTTCTGAATACAAACATAATATGAATCAGCTTAAGACAATCAATTCTGAATTTCCTGTTGCTAAGATACCCTGTATTGATCATGGCCCACATGCTTTGAGTGCCACTGAAGACAAAGTCCATGGTTTAATGAGAGTGCTCTTTTTATGCAGAGGTGCAAAAGTCATGCTAACCTGCAATCTTAATGTTCCCTATGGTTTGTTCAATGGCTCCATTGGGACCATAGTTGACATTATATACTGTAATGGTAACAAACCACCTCTTTGTCAACCAGATGTTGTTATGGTGCATTTCCCAAGGTACACAGGACCACCTTTTATGAAAAACAACCCATGCATTGTCCCTCTTGTACCTGCAGAAAGAAAAGTGGAATGTTATTGTCATGGTTGCAAACGAAAACAATTACCTTTAAGGCTTGCCTGGGGTACAACAATTCACCGATGTCAAGGCATGACAATCGGACATGGTGAAACAAATCGCTACATAGTTATTGATCCAGGTACAAAGTCTTTTGAGTCAAAGAATCCCGGAGCTCTCTTTGTAGCACTTTCAAGGGCAAAAACAGCTGGGGGTCCAAATGAAATATCAGACTTTTTTTGGCATCCAAATGTATTGGTTAATGAAGACAGGTTATGTCACATTGTTGATACACCTCGAACTAAGGCAAGGTCAAATGAAATTAAGCGCTTGTCAAAACTTGCCAACCAAACAGGAAGTAAATTTGCTCAATTGAATATGATTAATGATGATGTTTTCCAAAAACTACTATCAACTTCTTTCAACATCCACTTCCAAGAAATACAAGGTACAGAAGAATGAATGTATTGAATACTTTTAAGTAAGTTTGGTGGGTGGCATGTCAGCTACTAACCAATTTACTGAGACGTTGATTTAATGCTTGCTAGTGTTCATGTAAAAACTAAGCCACAATATAAATTCTATAATTCAATAAAGTTATGACATTTCTCTAATTTCTTACCCGATATAAACACTGACAATTGCTGCTAATATAATTTCAGGTTAATTTGATGACATTAACCAGGAAGGTAAAATAATGTTTCTTCAAATTATAACAAACACATTGGGGACGAACTCTCCATCATTCTTTCATACACCACAAATGCTGTTTGGTTTCCATTTAATTCTTTGTTGGCATTATTGATTTCCTGCAAATAAATTTAACATGCTGGTGAAGTGAAACACAATTTATTTCATAATTACTCAAAATGAAACTTTTTTTCTAATTTGGATGCACTTGTCCTGTTTGTGTTAACACAAAGGCATTTCTTCTGTGACAATATTGTATGTATTTAAAACATATTTTATTTCCTATTGTAGATTCAGAAAACGTCATGGATCACATTATTTTTGCCACAGATTCTAGAGGGGCAAAGTTAAAACACTTTTTAATGTCCAACACAACACTTACTCTTTACACTGTACATACAATCATAATTCCGGGAGCAAAAATAGAAACATTAACACAAGCTTTTGACAACAAATTAAGAAAAATATTCTCATCATCAACATCAGTTCACCATGTATTTGTCATTGTTGCTGCAGGCATATGCAATTTAACTGAAAAAATTCACCATGCGAATGGTACAGAAATCGTCTACATTTCTGATCTTGCTAAAACATCACACATTTTTGAAGTCATAAATTCTTTTTATAAAACCTACAACAGCAGTACAGTTTCATGCAAATTAGTCCATATTCCACCTGTTTCATTGATTTCCTCATCACAGTTTAATATGTCCAAAAGAACACTGACTAAATCAATGTATACTTATGATCAAATTTCACAACAACAAATTGACTTGGAAAATGACATCAATGAAATAAATTCACTTATAAGCTCACTAAATGAACGCTTTTCAAAACATTCAGTACGTTGGGATAGAGACCTTTTAATTTGCAAAACTAAAAAACGAGGCAAAAATGGCCAGAATAAGCACAAAATAAAGAAATTTTCATACAGTTTGTTTTACGATGGTGTACATCCACAGTCTAGCTTAGCTACTAAATGGTACACATACATGTGTGAATCAGTTGTAAAAGACTTGAATCCTGCTTACGAGTCAGATAGCTCTGAAGAGCATGATACTTGGGATTTTAAGCGCTTGAAATTACAATAAGAACATTAAGAACTGGAATAAAATAAGATTAGAAAATATTTGTTGACATAGAAAGATTATCAATTTTATTTCACAAGTGATTATAGAAATTAATATTTTAACCAGTGGAGCAGCCACAAGAGACAAAATTTATTTTCTATATTTATGTACATGTGTATTTGTAAAAATGGATAATCAACTATTTGTAACTAGCGCATGCTTAGAATGTGTTAGCTCCGCAAATAATTATGGCAGAATAATCTATGGTTCATTTACTTTTTTATTAATATTTGAATGGGAAATGTTTTAATTTCAAACAAGCTATTGCCAAGCAATGATGTCCCCTACATGTATGTGTACCATTAAGTAGCTTATTTTTTTTAAATATATTTTTTGCTATGCAACCAGAATTTTTTACGTAGAAACAAAATGAAATGACGTGCATAATCTCCATATTGCCATCTGTCCATGTTTCAAGTTTCATGAAAAAAATATAAAAAACTTCCAAAGTTATCGCAGGATCCAGAAAAGTCTGACAGACGGACGGACTGACGGACAGAGCGCAAACCATAAGTCCCCACCGGTGAAACCGGTAGGGTAAAATAAACAACAAATAAGCATTACATACAAAACTTTGTGTCCCAATAGTAACAATTAAACCAGTCTGTTTTATTGACAGTAATTTTTTTTTCTCATTCTTAAAAGGACCTTACTTTGTTAATGCTTAACTTAGACATTTAATCTAATTTTTATTGGCATGATTATTTTTTGCCTTATTATGTCTAGAAATGAATACATAACATGCAGTTTGCAACTACTTCACTTGATCAGTAATTGTCTTTTCTTTCAATTTATATCCCAGATCATGATATCTATAATAATTGGATTGATCTACATTTTTTGGCTTAAAAATGCATTTCGTTTATTACACATAAACAACATTTACTTACCCAAATGATATGCAGTAAAACGATGCACGTTTGACATATCCTAAATCCCATTCTTTTTCTGGATCATACAATACCCTTGTTAATATTAAAAACAGTATAAACTTACATACTTTTTAATTTTATCAGCATATTCTTGCGTTGTTGCTTATTCGTTATTTGATATCTTTGGGTTAGTGTTGCTATTGATGTGTGTTTCGTATCATACACAAAATATTATTTAATAATATTTCAATAATTGATTGATTTGCATAACAATACTGTCTGTCTGTCTACATAGGAGAAATATCAAATGTCACATCTCTGGTGGGTGACATGTGAGTCACTAACCGGATCCAATTAAAACATAACAATCAAATAATATTCCAACAACAAACTCTAACTGTACACACATATATACTTTTCCTATGCATTATCTTATTTTTAATGATAACCAAAATACATTAAAAGTATTAATCAAGTATCAAAATTATGCCCATGCGAAATTAATGCTGGTGGGTGACATGTCAGTCACTAACCAAAACAAATAAAACACAAATACTCACCAAGACCAACATGGAAACAGGATGCTCTCAACAGTAAAAAAGTACCAGATGACTAAAACAGAACCAATCAAAGGTAGGTTCAAAACTTATTAAAAAATGTTTTTCAAAAAATTTAATAACAAGTGTTTGACTATTCTATTGTTCTTTTATAATACTTGAAAACGTCTTACTATTTATTTTTTATTGAACCAAACTTTTGTATTATCCTTAATGTTCTAATTTGTGTGTTTCCAATTTCAGCCTCACCATAGACCAGGGCTCACAACCAGTTTTCATGCGCAGCCTACAAGATAAGTTGTGAGTACAATTTTTAATGTTATTACAATCACACTGTAATTTTTAAATAGCTTTAAAATAATTAAGCTTTTGCCCGTAAATTAGGTAGCACCTATAATCATATTATATTATTTGTTTTCAAAAAGTGGTTATTGTCTTAACTTTGTGTGCTTGTTAATGCATGTTTTTATGATTAAGAACGCACAATGACTGTATTGTTGGCTGTGCGGCTGAATATTATTAAAAAAGAAAAATCTATACTATTTTTATTTAAACAATTAATCTGCTAAAACTGCCTGTGCAAGCCATGTTTTATGATTAAGCATGCACTATGACTGTAATGTTGGCTGTGCGACTGAATATTATGAAACAATGAATTATCTATACTTTTTTTATTTAAACAATTAATCTGCTAAAACTGCCATAGTAAGCTAAATATTATTAAAAAAATGAAATATTTATACTATTTTCATTTGAACAATTAATCTGCTAAAATTGCCTGTGTAAGCCATGTTTTATGATTAAGCACGCACTATGACTATAATTTTGGCTGTGCGACTGAATATTATGAAACAATGAATTATCTATACTTTTTTTATTTAAACAATTAATCTGCTAAAACTGCCATAGTAAGCTTCTTTTTTTACATATGCTCGACAAAGTTTAAGCTGCATGGAATGGTACTTGATTTATTGATGCTGCTTTATTTGTTGTTTTTATGTGTAGGGGGCTATGCCAATTCTACTTAACGATGAACGATACGGTATTTTAGTATAAAATTGATCAGTTAAGATACGAATGATATTTTCAGCACATGGAAGTTGACAAAATTATCTAATTATTTCAAAGAAGCAGTCGTTCCTTACTAGTTTTAAAATTTTAATACAAGTATTTATAATATGAGTGCATGGATGTTGTTGACTTCATAAAAAATAAACACCTGTTTGTCAATTTAGGCTCATTTTATCCAAAACTATTGTATTCTAGAAATTAATTGAAAAATTCATTATTTTATTGAAAAAAAAACACAACACACCATCATATCGCCGACTTATTTAGTCTAATCAGGACAAATATAATAACACAAAATTGTAGTAATTATAGTAATAAATATTTAATTTGAAAAAAAAACAACATCATATCGCCGACTTAATTCGTCTAATCAAGACAAAATTAATAACAAAACACTGGTTTTTTGCTTCTCACTATAACAATTGTATTTTTGATGTATACTTAAAGATGCTTTTATTTAGGATATATATATTTAGCTGTATATGGGTATGTTTTTGTGTATGTGACGGTGTATGCCAGTATTTATATAGATGTTAATAAATAAAAAATAACTCGAAAAATATCCCATACAGTTACCTACTAGCTTATGATCTAAGACATTACGTGTTTATTTAGGATATAGATAGAGATTATATGGGAATGTTTTTGTGGGTGATTGTGTATGTCAGTATTTATTTATATAATCTAAATATATATAAGTATATGTAAATAACTTGAAAACATGCTTTTAATCTAAGACATTATGCTTTATAAGTATTTAAATGTCATTATGCGTAAGAATCGGGTGCTTTTGTCTCATTCTCAATATCAAATATGTTCTGCATTGGATGTTATAAGATGAATCACTACATATACAATAATATGTTCAAAACATTTACGTTGTAAAAGTCACCTCTTTAACACATATATGTAAAAAATCTGTTGTAAAATCATGTATTTTGTTTAAACAAACTGATTTGTTTGCTTGTAATCACGATCATTTGTTTTACCTTGCTACCCATTTGTTTTTTTTGTTCTTGTTTATTTGTTTCTTTGTTCTTAATTTGCTGAGTTGCTTTCCTCTTAAAATGCAGAATTTTAGAGTTGAAAATGATGTCGATGTATACTGTATACCAATTAAATGTTTAATAATGTATTTGTTAAAGCACATGTTCCACCAACCTATATTAAATGTATAATCTTACATTAATATCATACAACTGTACGGGCCTAAATAATAATAAACGTAGAGATGTTTTTGATTTTTCAAAAGGGGAAACAAGCACATTTTTACGGTCTCCAAGACTGTCACTTTACTCCTGATTTGAAAAATGAAATCTTCTCAGAATGGGACGGGGAATGTTATATTAGTTTTGGGAAATCAAACTATAGAAGAAATTGTGTCATGTTTAGAAAAAACCTATCAATCGCAGTAAATAAAATTAAAAATGATTATTCAGGTAACTACATTTTACTTGATTTAACATATATGACCAGTTGGTTTACCTAATGTTCATTATATGGACCTAATAAAGACACGCCCATTTTTTTTCATATAAAAAGTTAACAGAATTTCAAAATGATGAATTCATTATATGCGCAGACTTTAACTGTGTATTAGATGTTAACTTGGACTATCAAAAGTGTTCATCGATTAATAATAATAAAAATGCAAGAAAAATATTACAAGATATTATTAGAGATACCAATATAATTGATACTTTTAGATATATAAACGGCACTACCCAACAATATACATGGAGAAGATTAACACCGTTACAACAGGCTAGACTTGATTTTTTTCCTTACTTCAAATTGTCTGTCATCTAAAATAAGAAAATCCACGATTGATTCATGTTATAAATCAGATCACTCCATTATTTACCTAGAAATAAGTTTTGAAGATATAGCACATGGAATAGGGCTATGGAAATTCAACAATACATTGTTAAAGAATTTAGACTATTTAAACTGCATTAATACTTTGATTGAAAATGTTTAACAACAATATTGCATTCCCATTTACAACTTTGAAAAAATTGAACATATTGACAATAATACTATACAATTTGTCATCAACGACCGTTATTCCTAGAAACATTACTGATGTTAAATCAGAGGAAAAACTATTTCATTCTCGTCATATAAAAGTAAACTAAACAAAAACCGCAAATCTAATTACTTTTAATTAAAAATTACTAAATGAAACAAATAAAGACCAACTAATAGAACTACAACACGAACTAAAAAATATAAGGGAAATAAACTTAAAGGGTATTTTATTCGTTCTAGAGCTAAATGCATAGAAGATGGCGAAAAACCGTCAAAATGATTTTGCTCGCTGGAATCAAGCTATTATGTAAACAAGTCGATACCTTTCATTGAATTAGAAAATGGTGTTAAATTGCAGGATCAAAATGAAATTATAAATGAAGCTGTCTCATTTTATAAAACATTGTACAAAAAGAAAGACAATGAAATTAATTATGACATAAACGCCGATTTATCTAATGTTGATGTACCAAAGTTGAATAAATTTCAATCTGACACATTAGAAGGAATGCTTAATATTGAGTAAGTATCCATAACTCTTAAAAACATGAAATCTGACAAAATTGTTTCAAGTATTTTGGAAAAAGTTATGTCATTTTGTTGTAAGAAGTCTTAATTATGCTTTTATTACAAACTCCTTATCCATAACACAAAAACATGGAGATATAACTTCCATGCCAAAAGAAAACAAGCCCAAGTGTCATCTGAAAAAATTACGACCATTAACTTTATTAAATGTTGTTTACAAACTAGCATCAGGATCCATAGCAAATAGATTAAAAACTGTACTTGATATTTTAATCTCCAAAGATCAAACTGGCTTTATTTAAGGACGATTTATTGGTGAAAACACAAGGTTACTTTATGACATCCTGAAATACGCTGAAGATAATAATTTACCTGGTTTACTAATGACAATCGATTTTGAAAAAGCGTTCGATACCTTGTCTTTCCAATTCATAGAAACCACCTTTAATTTTTTAAATTTCGGACCAATGTTTCAAAAATGGATATTCATGTTCTTGCATAACACTATGGCCTCAATACAAATAAATGGATTCTTGTCGAACACCTTCTGTATAGAAAGGGGCTGTCGTCAAGGAGACCCAATAAGTGCTTACATTTTTATTTTATGCGCAGAAATTCTTTCTATTAAAATTAGGGAAAGCAAAAACATAAGAGGAATAAAAATAAAAGACATAGAATATAAAATATCTCAATTTGCTGACGATACATCTCTACTACTTGACGGATCAGAATCATGCCGAACTTGTACCTTTGACATGCTTCATGAATTTTCAAGGTACTCAGGACTAACTATTAACTATAACAAAACTAATTTAATTTGGATAGGCTCAATGAAGTATAGTACTAGATCAATTAAAACTAAATATAAACTGACATGGGGAGCTACTACTTTTAAAATTCTTGGAATAACCTTTGATGTTAACTTAGAAAACATGGTAAAAACAAATTTTGAACATAAAATTGAAAGTATTAGAAGAGCTATAAGTCATTGGAATCGCAGAAATATAACACCACTTGGAAAAATAACAATTGTTAAATCATCAAACTTTTACCTTTACTTAAGCATTTATTTATATCTCTACCAACACCAAAAATAGAAACAATGAAACATTTAAATTAAATCTTTTACGCCTTTATTTGGGCAGGACCAAGCAAAATAAAAGCCACTGTTGTTGTTAAAGAGCACACTGATTGATATATGTTCATTTGAGAAATACATGAAACTAACATGGCTAAAGAGATTAGTGTCAAGCGAAGGAAATTGTTACACACTTGTTAAATCGATAATATACTTTAAAACAATTGTTAACACTGGTAAATTGTACACCGAGAAAGTATGTCTACAGCTAAAAAATAAATTTTGGCTTGATGTATTAAAAGCATATATATTGTATATTGAAAAGCTGCCAATAATAAAAAGTGATGATATTCTGGACATGCCACTATTTTATAATCATAATTTTAAACTGAACAACAGTCATATTTATATGAACAGTTTATATGAAAGAGGTTTTCGTTTTGTAAGAGACATAGTGATAGAAAGTGATTGTTTTATTTCCAAAGAATCTCTGGAATTACTTATAGGAACACATGTTAATTTCCTATTATACCAAGGATTAACCAGCATTATAAGAAGATACATTGGAAATTGTCATAACATGTCAAATTTAAACAATAAAACCAAGGGCCTATACTACCGACTTATATAAAGAAAGTAGTAACCAGTCCTAAAGAAGACAAACATATTTATAAAATATAAATTTAAAAAAGTGATATTCCAACTTGTCAAACATAATGGAATTCAGAATTTGTAAATATATATTGGAAAAAGGTATAAACACTGGTGTTCAATATAACTAGGGATACATATATTAGATGGTTGCAGTGTAGAATTATTCACAGACTCTTAAGAACAAAATCTATTTTGTTCAAGATGAAAATTGTTGCCAATAATCTATGTATATTATGTAATAATGAAATAGAAAACATAACAAACATGTTCTGGTACTGCCGCTTTACCCAAGACATTGTTAAATTTGCTGTTGAAATCATCAAGAGAAGTAGACCTAACTTACTTACTCAGCTGACATGTCAGGATCTAATACTTGGGATTTCAAATTCCAAACTGACTGATTTTAACATTGTATGCCTTGAAATTAAACGGTACATTTTTGAAAATTTGGACGTGTAAATAGCATGAAATAAACATTTAAAATATACACAAACTACAATAAAAACAGAAGAAGAATCGAAAACCTGGTCATTTGTCAAAACTTTTTCAGACATCCCCTGCAACTACCTTATTAATCATAACACCTAATATATGTATAGTTCATCACATCTGCATTTTGTTAAATCTGCACTTTTAATTTAATACAAATAATGCAACTCAGCAATTAAATAACTCATCTTTCATATGTGCATATTATTTTATAAAAAGAAAAAAATATACACACATCCATGTGTTACTCTTCTTTTATGACATGTGACTTTACTTTTATAAGTAAACCAATATTGTCATTTTTACTTTTATAAGTAAACCAATAGTGTTGTTTTTTTGTTTTTTTTTGTTGCTAAAAATGAAAGACAAATATATGTTTATAGTTAAACAGGAATGGGATATGATCGAAACTATGTTAATATCCATTAAGTTGAATCTTCAATCTATGAAGTTTATTCAGTATTTTCTTTTCTTTCCTTTTTCCGAATTTGAATTTGAAACATGTGTTGTATGTAAAATTTTGATTACTACTCCCATGGCTAAACAAACCCTACATGCACGTGTTTATTATTTGCTATGTATGTTGCACGATTGTACATAAATTGTATATTAATGTATAATGTGTTTTTATTATTATTTTAAGAAACCTTAATTTATTTTTAATGAGAATTCAATACTGCTCCAGCAGCTGGAGTTTCACTTCTTTATATTGCATTGCACAACAGTTTGATGTGTGCTGCGTGGATGCAGTAGCGTGTATCCCCGTACATACCTTCGATGTTGTTATATTTTCAGCCTTCAGAGGCTGGTGGCGGTATTGTGTTTTTATTATTATTTTAAGAAACCTTAATTGTTTTTAATGAGAATTCAATACTGCTCTAGCAGCTGGAGTTTCACATCTTTATATTGCATTGCACAACAGTTTGATGTGTGCTGCGTGGATGAAGTAGCGTGTATCACCGTACATATCTTCGATGTTGTTATATTTTCAGCCTTCAGAGGCTGGTGGCGGTATTGTGTTTTTATTATTATTTTAAGAAACCTTAATTGTTTTTAATGAGAATTCAATACTGCTCCAGCAGCTGGAGTTTCACTTCTTTATATTGCATTGCACAACAGTTTGATGTGTGCTGCGTGGATGCAGTAGCGTGTATCCCCGTACATACCTTCGATGTTGTTATATTTTCAGCCTTCAGAGGCTGGTGGCGGTATTGTGTTTTTATTATTATTTACAGAAACCTTAATTGTTTTTAATGAGAATTCAATACTGCTCCAGCAGCTGGAGTTTCATTTCTTTATATTGCATTGCACAACAGTTTGATGTGTGCTGCGTGGATTAAGTAGCGTGTATCCCCGTACATATCTTCGATGTTATTATATTTTCAGCCTTCAGAGGCTGGTGGCGGTATTGTGTTTTTATTATTATTTTAAGAAACCTTAATTGTTTTTAATGAGAATTCAATACTGCTCCAGCAGCTGGAGTTTCACTTCTTTATATTGCATTGCACAACAGCTTGATGTGTGCTGCGTGGATGCAGTAGCGTGTATCCCCGTACATATCTTCGATGTTGTTATATTTTCAGCCTTCAGAGGTTGGTGGCGGTATTGTGTTTTTATTATTATTTAAAGAAACCTTAATTGTTTTTAATGAGAATTCAATACTGCTCCAGCAGCTGGAGTTTCACTTCTTTATATTGCATTGCACAACAGTTTGATGTGTGCTGCGTGGATGCAGTAGCGTGTATCCCCGTACATATCTTCGATGTTGTTATATTTTCAGCCTTCAGAGGCTGGTGGCGGTATTGTGTTTTTATTATTATTTTAAGAAACCTTAATTGTTTTTAATGAGAATTCAATACTGCTCCAGCAGCTGGAGTTTCACTTCTTTATATTGCATTGCACAACAGTTTGATGTGTGCTGCGTGGATGCAGTAGCGTGTATCCCCGTACATATCTTCGATGTTGTTATATTTTCAGCCTTCAGAGGCTGGTGGCGGTATTGTGTTTTTATTATTATTTTAAGAAACCTTAATTGTTTTTAATGAGAATTCAATACTGCTCCAGCAGCTGGAGTTTCACTTCTTTATATTGCATTGCACAACAGTTTGATGTGTGCTGCGTGGATGCAGTAGCGTGTATCCCCGTACATATCTTCGATGTTGTTATATTTTCAGCCTTCAGAGGCTGGTGGCGGTATTGTGTTTTTATTATTATTTTAAGAAACCTTAATTGTTTTTAATGATAATTCAATACTGCTCCAGCAGCTGGAGTTTCACTTCTTTATATTGCATTGCACAACAGTTTGATCTGTGCTGCATGGATGCAGTAGCGTGTATCCCCGTACATATCTTCAATGTTGTTATATTTTCAGCCTTCAGAGGCTGGTGGCGGTATTGTGTTTTTATTATTATTTTAAGAAACCTTAATTGTTTTTAATGAGAATTCAATACTGCTCCAGCAGCTGGAGTTTCACTTCTTTATATTGCATTGCACAACAGTTTGATGTGTGCTGCGTGGATGCAGAAGCGTGTATCCCCGTACATATCTTCGATGTTGTTATATTTTCAGCCTTCAGAGGCTGGTGGCGGTATTGTGTTTTTATTATTATTTTAAGAAACCTTAATTGTTTTTAATGAGAATTCAATACTGCTCCAGCAGCTGGAGTTTCACTTCTTTATATTGCATTGCACAACAGTTTGATGTGTGCTGCGTGGATGCAGTAGCGTGTATCCCCGTACATATCTTCGATGTTGTTATATTTTCAGCCTTCAGAGGCTGGTGGCGGTATTGTGTTTTTATTATTATTTTAAGAAACCTTAATTGTTTTTAATGAGAATTCAATACTGCTCCAGCAGCTGGAGTTTCACTTCTTTATATTGCATTGCACAACAGTTTGATCTGTGCTGCATGGATGCAGTAGCGTGTATCCCCGTACATATCTTCGATGTTGTTATATTTTCAGCCTTCAGAGGCCGGTGGCGGTATTGTGTTTTTATTATTATTTACAGAAACCTTAATTGTTTTTAATGAGAATTCAATACTGCTCCAGCAGCTGGAGTTTCACTTCTTTATATTGCATTGCACAACAGTTTGATGTGTGCTGCGTGGATGCAGTAGCGTGTATCCCCGTACATATCTTCGATGTTGTTATATTTTCAGCCTTCAGAGGCTGGTGGCGGTATTGTGTTTTTATTATTATTTTAAGAAACCTTAATTTTTTTTAAATGAGAATTCAATACTGCTCCAGCAGCTGGAGTTTCACTTCTTTATATTGCATTGCACAACAGTTTGATGTGTGCTGCGTGGATGCAGTAGCGTGTATCCCCGTACATATCTTCGATGTTGTTATATTTTCAGCCTTCAGAGGCTGGTAGCGGTATTGTGTTTTTATTATTATTTTAAGAAACTTTAATTGTTTTAATGAGAATTCAATACTGCTCCAGCAGCTGGAGTTTTACTTCTTTATATTGCATTGCACAACAGTTTGATGTGTGCTGCGTGGATGCAGTAGCGTGTATCCCCGTACATATCTTCGATGTTGTTATATTTTCAGCCTTCAGAGGCTGGTGGCGGTATTGTGTTTTTATTATTATTTTAAGAAACCTTAATTGTTTTTAATGAGAATTCAATACTGCTCCAGCAGCTGGAGTTTCACTTTTTTATATTACACCATGTTATATCATGTAATTAGCACAAACTCACATTTTTACACAACCACCCTCAAATTACACGAAAATATTATTAAACAAAACGCGGTGAAAACTTTCACATTCAGCTGAATTTGTTTAAAAAAGTTGTCGTCTTAGATTAGCCCGTGCAGTCCCGGTATGCACAATCCGGCTAGACTGGATTTTCCCTAAAGAGACACCCTTTTAACGAAATATACCTTAATCGCTAAAAGTGCTGTCCGTGATAAGCCTGTACGGATTCAACATTCTAATATGTGACAATTTGAGTCAAAAGATGCATATAATCGATATTTTAGAGCATGGTATTTGTTCAGTATTACTTTTTCCACACAAATATCATAACGAAAACGAAAATTTGCGAATCTGAAACAACTTTTTTTAATGTTGTCAATTTTCCAAAACGTGAAAATGCCCCTTAAAAAGACATTGATTTACTAAATGTCACGAGTAAATTTATTATTCTAAAAAATGATAACACTTTAAACAATTTCCATGTGGCGCACATTTAAACATACTAAAATTGCAATGAAAATACACGAAGAATTATCTTCAGGACGCGATACTCTGAAGAATATTACAAATAAATTAGAAATAAAAATCGCGTTAAAACACAGTATGAAGTAAAGAATAAAACAAAATGATCAAGTACACTTTGCTGCTTCAGTCTTAAGAAACAATTCAACCATTGATCTCCACTGTAAACGACTTGGTTCGTATTAGGATCCCATTACACATGAACGAAAACACTTGACTGAAAATAGACTAAATTTCGACTTTTATCATTGCAATATTAGATCTACAAGAAAAAGTAATGTAGCCGATTATTTTATAGCACATATTTTAATAAGGGGCGGGAGGGCGGGTTAATCACCCTTGCTTTCTCCGTCTTGATATATTATGCACGTCAAATTCACACCTCGAATGTGAAACCAGTAGATATGCCATTAATATAATATATAAAGTGTTGATAAGATTTTCTGAAACTATTCGCAGTGTTGCTTACCCGTTATTTTCAAAAACATGTGTTTATAAAACAGATCCTAGTGGTCATTTAAATAGCTGTATAAAGAATGCAGAATGGTTGATCACGAGTGCGTTGATGCACAAAAATTTTACCACGACGCTTTACGTATTTTTAACTCCAGTCAAACAGTTGCAAACAGAGAACATTTATGTACACGTCAACAGTATTATAAGGACTAAGTCCGCAAGCAGAAAGCATGTTGCTTTAGGCAAAAAATGCTAAGGATTTAAAATCAAAGAAAACACAAACCTAGAGACTTTTGGAGTTATGTTTTCAAATCTTAAAATAATGCTTCAACTAATTGAATATCCTTAGAAGAATTTACAATATCTTTTAAAAACCTCAGTAGCAGTATGTCTGATTTGTGTAATAATCAAACAGGATAATTTTGTTTAAATAATGATTTTAATTTAGAAAAGTCTACATTCCCATAACGTGACAGTTAAAGCAGTGTCCTAGTTCTTTGGACCGTGTTACGCGTACGTAGGCGATAGCTAAACAGCGCCCTAATTGTTTAGGTCGTGTTTCGCGTGCGTAGGCGATCTTTAAATAGCGCCCTACTTCTTGGGGCCGTGTTACGCCTGCGTATCTGACTTTGAAATAGTGTTCTACTTCTTTTGGTCGTGTTACGCCTTCGTAGGCGGAGTTGAAACTGCGTCCAACTTTTTTTGCCGTGTAACTAAGGCGTATATGTTAAATTATTTCAACGGCGGCGCAGCTCGCACGGGCACGGGAAACATAATTGTGATGAGCAACATGAAACACAATCGTTCACAGTGTTGTTTCCCACATGTAAGGTCATGTGAATTATGTCGATCATTCACTATGAAGTAATTGCCGCAGTAGTTATTATACAATAATCCATATCAAAGTAACAGTGATTTGGAACTTTCAATAAAACCATATTGCCGCATCACTCAAACGTCGCTTTTCCGATGTGATGAAAGTGTGTATAACAGAAATCGAGGAAAATCAACATCGATTGATTACAAACTATAAAATGCTAACTTTAATTGGTTTAAATATAGATCAAGGCATTATTGTTTTTTTTGGATTGTCTCGTATTCAGCTGTGTAGAATTACATCCAATTAACGTTTCCACCAAAGTCTATAGAGGTTACCCCGCACAATGAACGCGATTGCTGTTAAATGTTTGATGCGATAGACGACAGGGAAAGAATTATAGAATTGGTATGTTACAATTGATTCTCACAGAAGAAGAATTTCGTTCCTTCAGATGATACTAGAATAGAAGCATAATATATCCGCTAAAGTAGAACAAGAAGAAAATGATAGTGATTAAAAATAGAAACAAATATCAGCAGCATCGTTATCCTCATAAACATCATCGATCAGCATCGGCATAATTAAACGAAGCAGAAACAACACCATATACAACATTAACACGTACAAAAGACAGCCGCATTGATTCATATACTGAAACACCGAATTTCACCATGTTCACATAAAGGCAATGATGATTTTCGGGTGATATGTAATAAATTCCAAATCAAGATCTTAATGAATACTAAAAGGTTTTCTGTTTGTACAAAATAGACACCCGTGGTGTTAATTGTACTTATCTGCACTTTTATGTGCCTGTAATGTATCCACGTACGTTTAAGTAAAATTAAGATTATTTTCCGATCAGACTCACTGGTGGTAGCATGTGTCTGTCATATGTTAATGCCATTAAACCGCTCTGATGCTTTTGCCTGTTTTACTTGACAATTTGATTGAAACTCGTTGATTTTTATTATAGATATGATTGAATGCAATAATAAAATAACTGAAACTGTTGTGATCAGTTATGTAACGTAGATAAATTGTTAATAATCAATGAGATGGAATGAGATGCAAGGAATAATTGTATGAAAATAATCATTTCATCAACATTTTCTTGCAAATAAAATATCGCAATTAAATGTATAATCAGATTAATGCGATATTTTTGTGTGAATCGTCCAAAAAAACACATTATGTTTAAAATAAAAAGTTTCTGTATATAGATCTATCTGATTTTCCGAAAGAACTGAAAATGAAAAATCCACGACGCAACAGCTATTAAGTAAGTATACCGTTCTAGTCGAAAATGTAACAACGCAATTATTTTGTTGTTTCGATGTAAACATTCGCTCACACATGTTGTTTAAAGGAAGACGTATGCAAGGTCATGACTTAATTCGTGTTACTGCATTTTACTGAAATAGAAACAACATAAAAGCGAAACAGCATTTGTGAATTGGTTTATAAGACCCTTTTTCGCACGACACTGTTCCTATTTGCGTAACCATATTACACTAAAGAGATTTCCCGAGGTAATAAATATCTACTGGGAAATAGCATCTTTTGCAGACATATAGACACTGGAGTTAAAGTTATTATTACCAAGGGCACATTCACGTATTAAATACGTCTAAGAAGGACGTCATAAAGGCAGGGACAACACGAAAGCTGTGATTTAAATCGTGTGTCAATAAAATATTTATGTACATAAAATCCGTGTATTTAGGTTTGCGTCAAAATTATGCAACACAAAGTACGAATGTTTCTCTGTACAATATTCTCATTACTCATACCTTCTAACTTCTATGATCGGATTTCAGTTGAAAAACAATCTCAAAATAAAAATATACTCTCGCTTGACGAGATAAACAAAAACACAGTCAAAGGCATTTAAAAGTAGCTACTTAAGGAAAGTGCTGGAAAATGAAGCCACAGTTTTGTTGACACGCAAAACAAAATGAATAATCAATTCACTTTATTGGACAATTTAAAAATCAACCACTTTGCATGATTTGTTTATTTATAACAATTCAAGCAATTTCTATTACCTCTCTGACATGCACACGTGAATTAACTCTTTGCTTAGAAGTAGATTATTATTCATAACCCTAAATACACATCATGATTTTGTAAAAATAAAGAAATGTTATTAATTTGTTTGTAATGGTTATAAACACTTTAATAAAATAAACGCAATATTAAAAAACGTATTTCAATATTTGAGTGTGATTATGTAATGCGGAAAGTAGAATTGGTAATACTAGACAAATTTGCGGTATACACTATTTCGTAGAGTTTTCACTGTAATAAATGCAGGACGGATCCTTTAATGTTAGGTGAATGTGCAATGAGAAGCGCCCAGACATCACGTCGTCTGAAGGCACTGGGCGATGACACTGATTTAAGATATTTCGATTTCGCCGTATTTGAAAATAACGCGAATACAAAGCATAACAGACATCGAGTCATTGACATAGCGCAGGGTTGCGAAATGATTAGGTAGATATGGTATACAACACTTGAAGCTAAGGCTTTCTGACCTCAATATGTTTTTTATGTCATTCAGTCAATACTTGGGGACATATTGTTTTTGCCCTGTCTCTTTGTTGGTTTGTTTGTTTGCGACGAACTTTAACATCGGCCATAACTTTTGCAATATTGAAGCTAGCAATTTGATATTTGGCATGCATGTGTATCTCATAGAGCTGCACATTTTTGAGTGGTGAATGGTCAAGGTCAATTATATCCTTCAAGATCAAAGGTCAAATATATTGGGGGGAGGACATAGTGTTTCACAAACACATCTTTTTATTCTTCGGATTTGGTCTCGTTAACTAATTACCATATTATTAATATGGTTTTATTTCTTTGTAGCATGTGTTCAAGCCTTCGCCTACCAGCGCCAAATAAGTAAAAAAGCAAAACAAATAAGAACAACGCAAAAACACAACACAACACAGAGAAACGATCGCCATTCGCTGGTATTTATCATCGCAGCAATATTCATTTAATAACATTATTAACAAGGGAGTCATCCGAGTTCATTGAAATATGTGCGGTTTGCATATCATTTTAGACTTTGTCTATGAACGATTGAATTATACTTAATTCCAGACAGTTGTGTTTACCATTTCCAGCATTAACACTCGTTATACCCAAATCTTTGTAAAAATGATTTCTCTACTAAACGTGCGTGAATGATTGGGAGTTTTCAATGTTACCTTTGTTTTATATTTTTTCTCTTGTCCTGCCGTGTTGGTAAAAATTAGAATTTCACAAACATACCGTATATTTTTAAACAAACTAATTGTATTTGATATAGTACACTATGTTATATGACGAAAATATAATTCGCTGTAACAATTGGATAATCGTAGTACGAGACTTGCTTCAAAATACATGTACTGGTATTGAAGATGTATGGATGTATCCAGAGTCATTAAATTTAAATGTATTTGTCCCTATATTTAAAACTAGACTTATTGATATGTACATAGGCTTTTGGCGAAATGATTTAAATATTAAAAGTTCATGAACATAATATAAAGAGTTGACATATCGATTTGAATTTTCTGATTACCGCAACATAATACAAAACTTAAATTAAAGAAAAATAAATCAAAATTAAGACTTTTGTCACAAGTTTCAAAAATTGATAGAGATAAATATCTATAAAACGAACGTAAATGTAGTATATGTAGCTCAAATGATATCGAGGATATCATTTTATAAGTGTATATACTATTTATTATAATATTAGAAAACTGTACATCGACAAATTTTATTATAACTGACATAGTATGCATAAATTTATACTTTTGTAAACAAATACTAAAACAGATATTCTAAAAGAAACTCGCAAAATATTGTAAAAATGTTTTTAAAATGAGAACTGAGATATTGAATCTAAACGTTTAGTAATATAATGGCCTAATCCGCCTTATTTAACACATTTTACAAACTTTTTTGTCACTTTGCATATATATTGTCAGTTTTGTATTTACAACGATGAACTAGTTGTTCAAGTTAAACGAATAAACTTTCCGTTCTGTTCTGTTCATATTCATACATTCAATATTTTGTTTTCATACATTAAAATATGATAAAATTTCGACAGAATTATCGTTAATCGGCGTATGATAGAGTCAAGCACATCAAATATAAATTAAACGAAACTTTATCGGGATGAGAAGAAGAGAATCCGTATATTGCGGAATACCTTTAGGGCCATCGTGGTTACACATTCAAATCCAGAGGGCGAGAGTGCGAGAACACGATAGTACGTTGGCGACAATGCGACAATACGATGACGACAGTGCGACCATACGATGGCGACAATGCGACATCGTACTTTCGCGTTCTCGCATTCTCGCTATCGTACTATCGCATTTTCGCCATCGTAGTGTCGCACTGTCGTCATCGTATTGTCGCATTGTCGCCATCGTACTATCGCGTTCTCGCATTCTCGCCCTCTGGATTTTAATGTGAAACCACGATGGCACTAACGGTATTCCGAAGTATATAAGCATGTGATTCATTATGGCAATTCAATCTGCAAGCACAGTTGTCGTTCCATGCTCCCACATCAATCTCTGCCATCACAAGAAATTCCTACTAATTTTTTTGGTTAAATATTATGTTTAGAAAAGTATTCTTATTTTCTTTTATATTTTGAAAATAGTGTATAATTTTAGGTTCATGATAAAAACAAATAAATGACCGAAATTAAAAAAAGTAAAAAAAAACAACGGGAAAATTATTGCACCACGTGGCTCTGTTATCATAATGTGGTTGGTTATGAAGGAAGGGATTTGATCCAGCTATGCTGGTTCGAGTCAAACATCTGCGCGAAGGTTGATGACAATGAACAAAAACGCCAAAAAAATGTGACATACGGGACACACCTATACACAACATTACAGTTCATCGCCTGGGAACGGCTAAAACTCAGTATTTGGGCTTTAAACCGGTTTAAAAAAAGCCAAAAAAACTCACCCTTGGCCCAGGCTTATTCACAATAACGTGTATATACAAATTAACCTCATACAATCGCGATTCAAATTATAAAGTGCAATAAAAGAGAACACATTTCACTTAAATTACCATTTAATGGCACAATTATGGGATGCAAACAAGAGCGACATAATTGTTACTTTTTCATACAATCTAACATGAAACGAATAAAAGCAACAGCTTTATATCTTCTTTAAGGATATAGCATCAAATGAACCATTTTTGAAAATAAACATTGTAATCCGCACAAGCTAATCAGGGACAACACTTTCCGCTTTAAAGGATGTTTTTATTTAAAGGTAGTTTCTTCTTAAAGATTATATAATTAAGGCGGAAAGTGATGTCCCTTGGACAGGCTAATCTGAGACGACACTTCACGCACATACATTAAGGCCAGTTTTCCAAGAATGCCGCTCATATAGTTAAATAAAATATGTATAGTTACGATACAAGCTCTCATTTGTTTGTTTTTTGTAGTGCAATACACTGTGTCTCTTCACCTCTGTTGTACCTATCCGTGAAGCATGTCCATCTAAGTAACATTCTAAATAAAGTGAACGTATAAAGAAAGTTCTGACACAATCTCAAGCTCCACGTGAATTCATACAAATATAGAATGCTTGTATGCTGCTGTTCATATATACAAAATGTAACGTAAGGTGATTGGCGTTGCAATGCGTTATTTGTTTTAATTAGAGAACATTATGAAAAATATGCCTGATCCAGTTTTATATGAGTATAAGCCTACTAAACCATGATAGTTACTGCAGAAATCTATATAATGACGTACAATATATTAATATCAAAGAGCAATTTCAGTTATTCATTAGTTCATGGAAAGAAATCCTCAAGACAGTGCCTGGGCGACAGTTTCGATTTAATCCATAAAATGTTCATGCAAAAGAAATCTACGTTTTCGCTGAAGCGCATTTTTTTGTCTTCAGTTTTAGACATCGTTCGCAACTGTGTTGCACTTTTAATTAAAGCGAGATTTCTGTTAAAACAGAGTCTTAAACATACTTGTATCTAGCATCGCTCGGTGTGATACCAAAACACAATCAAGTGCATGCAAATGAATATGGTAAAAGCATTGTTCTATTTAATCGAGTTACCTTTCTTATGAAAAACAACACCTAATGATTGAAACGGTTTGATTCTTCCTCCCCCCAAATAAATAAAATAAAACAAATAAATGAATAAATAAATAAATGTAATGTCGATGTAAATAAATTGCATATCCATCATGGTGATGAAACGTATGGTATACATAATGGGCATGTAATAATTAATCACTAACTCTGAATGTGTTGCTTAATGCTGGGCGGAGCTGACCCAGTATGTAACGGTACAAGTATTTCGTAATTAAACAGCAATTTATTCATGCACAACACATTTGCGTTTTATTGGAGTGGCATTTACCCAATCCATGCAAGACGCCACGGAGTCGGCATTAAGTTTCTTTATGGTTGTGCAAATATGGAAATAAACACGCGTTTGCGTATCAAATCGCTGGTCACGATGTGTTAAATTGATGCGTTTTCTTCGGGCTTGTATAAAAATGCCCAAATTTCAGTAACCGATTACTACTGTTACTTAACTTTGACGCAAAACGAAATCAAAAATAAAACACAAATTAGCACAAAATCAGAACAGTGTAATACATGAAGCAAAGAACAAAAACATATTTAGTTTATCGCAATCGGTGGATATTTATCATCCTACAAAGATTAAGTTACACTGATTCTTTTCACAAGGGAGTCATAACTTGGACTTAGAAATATGCTCCATTGCACACTTTCTCAGACTGTGTCTAGAAAAGATTATATAATACTTCACTCATACCAGTATCTTAAAGCGATATTGTTTTGCATATTTGTATTATGAAATATTGATGCATATTATGTCTGAAAAAGAGCTGTGCGAATAATAGAGTAATGTAAGTTGTTTTTTATCGTTATGTAACACTATGTATGTGTTTCTTAGACGTGTATATTCTTTCCTAATGACTATATTTGGTCTTTATTGTATTTTAATATATGGGCCGTGCTCTGTGAAAAGGGGGTTAAATGCATGTGTGTAAAGTGTCGTCCCAGATAAGCCTGTGCAGTTCGCACAGGCTAATCAGAGACGACAATTTTCGCCTAAACTGGATTTTTTATAAGAATGGACATTTTTAAACGACACAATACAATAAAAGCGGAAAGTATTGTCCCTGATTAGCCTATGCGGACTGCTGATCTGGGACAACACTTTACGCACATGCATTAAACACCATTTTCATAGAGCGAGGCTCATATAAAATAAGTAGTATCAGGTCGCCATTGCGTAATGGATATAGTCTCCGTCTAGCGACCGGGAGGTCACAGGTTTGGTCACCACTGAGAGAGCGTTCTTTAGATCTCCCTCAAAGACACCAAGTTCTGGTTCTAGTCCTAGGAAACGGACTCGAGAGCGTTTCAATTAAGCCTAAGGCGTTCGATGCCGTCGATTAAAACTTAATTGTTTAAACTTAATCAGTGATTAATCTGAAGCACCCACGCCCGTACTATGCATTTCACCACAGTGTGTTTTTCCGGTAACAACTGGAGCCCCTTCTCAATGTTAAAACGTTTTTATTTTTCTCAAATGACTCCCTAAAATTCATAATGGAGATTTCCAAATATGTCTATATGAGCCTAGTTCTGAGAAAACGGTGCTTAATGCATGTGCGTAAAGTGTCATCCCAGAGTAGACTGTGCAGTCCGCACAAACTAATTAGGGACGACACTTTCCGCTTTTATGGTATTTTTAGTTTCAAGGAAGTCTTTCCTTAACGAAAATCAAGTTTAGGCGGAAAGTGTCGTCCCTAATTAGCCTGTGCGGACTGCACAGGCTAATCTGGGACAAAACTTTACGCACATGCATTAAGCCCAGTTTTCTCAGAACGCGACTCATATATATTCAGTTCACCTCTTAATCCAGCTCTATGAGCTGAAAGCAGCAAATATACTGTTAACAACACTTGTTTTTTCTTAATTGAATGTTAAGCGTTTGTAAACACATTTTACAAAGTATATTTCCCAATTTATTAAAAACGATACGTTCGTTCCCAATTTTAAGTGCCCGGTCCCTTCCCGAAATGGTGAAAAAGGCAACACCGACTCTAAAAGCAGAGTATACTCGGGCTATTGTTTTTAACCGAAGACCCGTTGAAATTAATTTAGTACATACATTGCTGACAATGATAACTATAATTACACATTTGCAAGTTAATTGCTTTCTTATCTCCATAATATAAGTTAGACATATAGTCAAAGCACACGGGTAATTAGACACGAGTTAAGATCTATTAGAGAAATATACCGTACCCCCGTTGTGATTATTTCATATATGTGTCTTAAAGAAAACATTTAGCGTATTAAAATGTATTTATGATAATTAAAATGCAATCACGAACGTTGTACAACCCCATGCTCTTTGTATAAGGAATGTTCATATATTACTTGAAACTCATTTATTCTATATGGGGGCTTTGCTTTATATTTTACTTCAGACACTCTGTCTGATTGGAGTTACCGGGTGACCTGTGAAGACATTACTGGAATTAAGAATCCTTGGGGATTCCTTTTTGCGGCAAATTTCGATTAACTTCATATTTTTTACAAACTAAATATACTGAAAAAAATGGATTTGCCCCATGGGTTTAAAAAGCCTCTCAAATCATTTCATATGATGACGACGACGATAGATGTATGGCATTTGTCCATTATCTTACGTTGGCAAATTGCCTGGTTATGTGCTAACATAAAATGTAATCGTGTATAAATTCGTGCATATAGTTAATTATAGTATATTTGTTATGTTTATGACTAGCCTCCAAAACAATAATTGTTTTTGTTGTTATCATGTTTTATAAAGTAATGCAAAATATTAGACAATCAATTTTTATTAGCGCATCTATTTTTTGAAAAAAAAAAACCCACATTATGAGCTATTGTCATCACCTGGGCGTCGGCTTCCGGTTAAGTTTTGTGTCAAGGTTAAGTTTTGTATTTATGTCCACTTTTTTCATAAAGTATCAGAGCTATTTCATTCAAACATGGCAAACTTACTATCATAACGGAACCGGCCTGGCAAAGTTAGATCACTCTGGCTGGCATTTTGACAGAATTATGTGCCTTTTTATACTTAGATAATTGAAAATTTGGTTAAGTTTTGTGTTTAGGTCCACTTTATTCCTAAAGTCTCTAGTCTGCACATGCCAGTTAGGGTGACACTTTCCGCTTTTATGGTATTTTCGTATAAAGGAAGTCTTTTCTTATAAAAATTCATTAGGCGGGAAGTGTCGTTCCTGATTAGCCTCATTAATCTGAGAAACACTTTATGCATTTGACCCTGTTCCCATAACAATATAAATTTGTAGCAATAGCAAAGTGATATGTTACTGCTTGATACAATTTTGAATATTACATTTATAGATTTACTTTTTTGACTATTAACTCTGGCAATTATTATTAATTAATATAAATTGGTGTGTAGTCAAAAACAAAAGGATTAAAGAGAAATGATAAAGGATATCATTTTTTAAATAGTATGTGTCCAATTGTGAAATAAATTTTCCAAATTTATACTATCACCCTCTATTCTGCCACCCGGATACCTTACCATTAGGCCTACTTGTGTCTGATGTTTATTGATGCATTGTGGATTAGTGATGTTAAACTTGACCACCAATACAAAAGTCTAAGAATCGAATCCCGGTCAGGGCAGTGGTTTATTTTCTGAAACAATTTCCATGTTTCCAACCCAACTAGAGGTGAACTTGTATGAAACCCAGAGGGTAGCCCATGTATCTGTGCTTTACAAAGAGCACGATAAAAGACCAAGAAAGTTCATAGATATTTTATGGAAAGAGCTAGGGTATCGCACCCTGATATCCATTTGTGACTCTAATCTATATATGCCATTCTATGTTGATCTTTATATATCTCTGTGCTACATACCGGTAGCTGTCTGTAATAATTGAAAAAAGGTGTTGACAGTAATAAGAGATATAAAGACTGCCCCCGCTCTTCACGGCACTCGAACAAATAACTTTCGTATCCCGAGGCTATATACCTGGACCACCGACCTACCCAAGTAATTGATTTAGTTGTTCCGGCTTGGGGCCTTCATAAATGAACTACTGGCTACTGTTGGCGCGATGTAAAATTTAAACCAAATCAAATCCACTGCGATACATGTTACAACAGAGACACATTACTCTTTTAAGTTCCTGTTATAGCGTAAATAAATCACAAAAAGTAGAACTTACCTGGGCATCATTTTTCTCAAAGCGATTACAACAGAAATAAGGTGTCGAGAGTGGGATGTTAAACATTCCAAGCAAAACAATAGGCATGATCTAGACGGGTAAGTTTTTACTCGCTCGCCGCTTTTTTACGGAGGATTCCTGAGATAGTCGATATATCACGATTGATACCGGAGATTTTGATTTTGATGTTTAAAAATATCTCCCGGCAATAGTAATTTACGCTAGAATTTGCGCTAGAATTAGGTTTTATAATACTGGTTTCCATTTTTGCAACGTGAACTATTTATAATGGCGGTGTATGCAAAACAGAAGACTAATCTAAATCAGAGACGCACCAGCAATCGACTTAAGAAGTAGTATAGGTCCACAAAGATATTAACAGCTAGTTACATTCAGTAGCAAAATAGCCAAATGCACATAGTAAAACAAAGAATGCCGTTAGAATTATAATTGATGCAAATTCCAAAAGTTTAACTGCAGTTGTTAATAACACACACGGAGTAAAGATATATATGAAGTTATTATAAACTTATCAATATGTGACAATTGGATGAAGTGCTTGCACAGGAAATGTTACTTGGCAACATGCAACTACCATGTATCAGAAAGCATACGACAGTAGTTAACATAAGAATGTCATTTAACAGCATGCGTGTTCTGTATAAAAATAAGAATGTCATTTAACAGCATGCATGTACTGGCGGATTATTCCCTTCCATAAAATTCGATTGCACAAAATGCGTTAGTGACAACTCACGCAATTCTCCCGAAAGGGAGTTAGTCGATTCATGTAAATTTACCTCCCTTAGAATAGGAAAACTTTAGTGATTTCTCTCATATTTCATATAAATCAATTACTTTGCGTTATCTCAATTCAGTATGCTCACAAGCACAATCCCACCGAACTATTTGGCAATTAATTAATCAGTAATATAAAGAACTACATTAAATACATTAAATGCGGTGATGGCAAAATTGGTAATTTAAGAAATTGATTCTATATATTCTTACCGCATTTTAAAGGGACCTTTTCACAGATTTTGGCATGTTTTGAAGATTGTCATTAAATGATTTATATCGATAACATTGGATTTAAGAAGTTCCAGTAAAAAATCAAGAATGAAATTCAAAAAAGAAAAACAGGTAACCCTCAGCAGGGCTCGAACCACTGACCCCTGGAGTCCTGGAGTAAAAAGTCACCCACTCAGACCACTCAGCCATCCTTCCGGATGCAATGTGAGGTGTATTTAATACTTCATATAACCAATACTCGTAGTTTCACAAAATATAACGACAACAATAGAGCTCTCTAAATTATTAATTCGTTTTGTGTTGCAACGCTTTATAATTTTTGGGTTTTAAATCGTCAAAAGATGCATATAATGGCTATCTTAGAGCATGGTAAATGTTCAGTATTACATTTTCCTAAAAAATATCATAACTACAACGAAAATTTGCGAATCTGAAACAACTTTTTTAATTTTGTCAATTTACCCTAACGTGAAAAGGCCCCTTTAATATATACGCCAAAGCAATTCTTCGGGATTTGTATAATTAACGACTAACGCAAAAAACACCCGTACAATTGAGTATAGTTGTTCATCAATATGCATTTTTATAATAGAATGTTTACGTATTATATTTCATTATGTAATTATATTATGCTTCCTTCCAAGAAGCGGGAGTGTCTTGCTTGTGTACCTGTCCTTCTGTCGGTCGGATGATCGGTTTTTAGACTATTTGTTCCTGCATCTTCAGAACGCTCGGTACTGCAAACATTGACATTGATCATCTTGGAGATGAGGAAAACAAATCAGAGATCAAGGTCAAATGGCTTTAACATGAAATTAAATAGTTTATTTGTTCAATTTAAGTAATATTAATACATATACAAAGCATCCCGTTAGCATTTAAATTATGATAAAACACATACTTTGAAAAAATGAATTTCCTAATTGAATTCATTACGACTTTGTCGCAAGTAAATGCGTTCAAACAATGAAATACAGTACATTGACACAGGGTTTTAACACACAACCGGTTCTAGCCAGTTTATTTATTAATTGAACTAAATAAACTGTATTAAAGAAAGGCATGCAAGTTTGGAGGGGATAATCGTCTTTTGGCAACATATTTTTAATATTGTAAGTAATGAAGATTTTTTTTATTAATCTTTTTACATTTATTAATCAACATAAGCAAAGATGTGTTCTTATTTTGTGTAAGAGTTTTTATGATCATGGCTGCGTACATTTCATTAATGCTTCGAACTTAAACACAATTGCTTATGAAACCAGGACTATTTGTGTAAATATCGTAATAAAAGTTTGCTGATGTATATATACGTATAAACATGCATACTGCTACACAATATATCATTTTGGTTTTAGTAGGTGAATAAACATTATTTTCTGTTTTGTTCTGTTCTGTTAACTATTTGTCAATGGTGGGACGGATAAAGTGAGTGCGATAGGTATGCATTCTTTCTTAGATCCGATCGCACTGCGCTTTCTTTCCGTTTGTTTAAAGCATCAAGGATGCTGAATCTAGATTGTTGATATTTCTTAATTCAAAATAATTTTCGCCCTGTTGCACAATCCACAAAGTATATATAAATCCATACTTGCAATATTGACAAGTGTTTAAAAAAGGCGCAGAAATCAAGCGAAGGAAAAAAGCTGCCAGCATTTTGGGCTTTTTTTTTATTTAACATATTAAACGCCCGCTTTGATGATAATTTCCAGAAATATTTCCGTTGTCGTAGATGCGCGGGCACGGAACACGAGGAATCCTATATGTTCCGACTGTAATCGCATAACCAGCAAACAGACATTTTGACAGACCATATTAATAGGCAAATAAACACTCTAAAATTTAAAGGCGACTTAAACTCTTTTATCAATTGTGATGGTTAAAGTCATTCGGTAACAAACCATGGGTATTATTGTACAGATGCATCATTTTGAAGTTCAACTCCGAGCTTATTCTGACATGTCCAGGCGCGAGGATTTTGGATTAGATTGGCCGTACTATTTAGCCATTTCCAAAGTTGAAAATTTCAACATATTGCTTACACCATGTTATATCATGTAATTAGCACAAACTCACATTTTTACACAACCAGCCTAAAATTACACGTAAATATTATTAAACAAAACGCGGTGAAAACTTTCACATTCAGCTCAATTTGTTTGAAAAGTTGTCGTCTTAGATTAGCCCGTGCAGTCCCGGCATGCACTATCCGGCTAGACTGGATTTTCGCTTAAGAGACACCCTTTTACCGAAATATACCTTAATAGCTGAAAGTGCTTTCCGTGATAAGCCTGTACGGATCGAACATTCTAATATGTGACAATTTGAGTCAAAAGATGCATATAATCGATATTTTAGAGCATGGTATTTGTTCAGTATTATTTTTTCCTCACAAATATCATAACTAAAACGAAAATTTGCGAATCTGAAAGAACTTTTTTTAATGTTGTAAATTTTCCAAAACGTGAAAATGCCCCTTGAAAAGACATCACACTTTAAACAATTTCCATGTGGCGGCCATTTAAACATACTAAAATTTCAATGAAAATACACGAAGAATTATCTTCAGGACGCGATACTCTGAAGAATATTACCAATAACTTAGAAATAAAAATCGCGTTAAAACACAGTATGAAGTAAAGAATGAAACAAAATGATCAAGAACACTTTGCTGCTTCAGTCTTAAGAAACAATTCAACCATTGATCTCCACTGTTAAAGACTCGATTCGTATTAGGAACTAATACACTTGACTGAAAATAAACTAAATTTCGACTTTTATCATTGCAATATTAGATCTACAAGAAAAGTAATGTAGCCGATTATTTTATAACACATACAACATGTATGTTATTAAGGGGCGGGAGGGCGGGTTAATCACCCTTGCTTTCTCCGTCTTCGTATATTATGCCCGTCAAATTCACACCTCGAATGAGAAACCAGTAGATTTGCCACTCATATAAAATATTAAGTGTTGATTAGATTTTCCTGAAACTATTCGCAGTGTTGCTTACCCGTTATTTTTAAAAACATGTGTTTATAAAACAGATCCTAATTGTCATGTAAATAGCTGTTCGTATTAGGAACTAATACACTTGACTGAAAATAAACTAAATTTCGACTTTTATCATTGCAATATTAGATCTACAAGAAAAGTAATGTAGCCGATTATTTTATAACACATACAACATGTATGTTATTAAGGGGCGGGAGGGCGGGTTAATCACCCTTGCTTTCTCCGTCTTCATATATTATGCCCGTCAAATTCACACCTCGAATGAGAAACCAGTAGATTTGCCACTCATATAAAATATTAAGTGTTGATTAGATTTTCCTGAAACTATTCGCAGTGTTGCTTACCCGTTATTTTCAAAAACATGTGTTTATAAAACAGATCCTAATTGTCATGTAAATAGCTGTTCGTATTAGGAACTAATACACTTGACTGAAAATAAACTAAATTTCGACTTTTATCATTGCAATATTAGATCTACAAGAAAAGTAATGTAGCCGATTATTTTATAAGACATACAACATGTATGTTATTAAGGGGCGGGAGGGCGGGTTAATCACCCTTGCTTTCTCCGTCTTCATATATTATGCCCGTCAAATTCACACCTCGAATGAGAAACCAGTAGATTTGCCACTCATATAAAATATTAAGTGTTGATTAGATTTTCCTGAAACTATTCGCAGTGTTGCTTACCCGTTATTTTCAAAAACATGTGTTTATAAAACAGATCCTAATTGTCATGTAAATATCTGTATAAAGAATGCAGAATGGTTGATCACGAGTGTGTTGATGCACAAAAATTGTACCACGACGCTTTACGTATTTTTAACTCCAGTAAAACAGTTACAAACAGAGAACATTTATCACACGTCAACAGTATTATAAGGACTTAGTCCGTAAGAAGAAAGCATGTTGCTTTAGGCAAAAAATGCTTAAGATTTAAAATCTAAGACAACACAAACCTAGAGGCTTTTGGAGTTTTGTTTTCAAATCTAAAATTTTTGCTTTAACAAATTAAATATCCTTAGAAGAATTTACAATATCTTTTAAAAACCTCAGTAGCAGTATGTCTGATTTGTGTAATAATCAAGCAGGAAAATTTTGTTTAAATAATGATTTTTATTTAGAAAATTCTACATTCCCATAACTTGACAGTTAAAACAGTGTCCTAGTTCTTTGTGTCGTGTAACGCCTAAGTAGGCGATAGCTAAACAGCGCCCTTATTGTTTAGGTCGTGTTTCGCGTGTAGGCGATCTTGAAATAGTGCCCTACTTCTTGGGGCCGTGTTACGCCTGCATATCTGACCTTGAAATAGTGTCCTACTGCTTTTGGTCGTGTTACGCCTGCGTAGGCGGAGTTGAAACTGCGTCCAACTTTTTTTTGCCGTGTAACGTAGGCGTATATGTTAAATTATTTCAACGGCGGCGCAGCTTGCACGGGCACGGAAAACATAATTGAGATGAGCAACATGAAACACAATCGTTCACAGCGTTGTTTCCCACATGTTAGGCCATGTGAATTATGTCGATAATTCACTATGAAGTAATTGCCGCAGTAGTTATTACACAATAATCCATATCAAAGCTACAATAATTTGGAACTTTCAATAAAACCATATTGCCGCATCCCCCAAACGTCGCTTTTCCGATGTGATGAAAGTATGTATAACAGAAATCGAGGAAAATCAACATCGATTGATTACAAACTATAAAATGCTAACTCTCATTGGTTTAAATATAGATCAAGGCATTATTGTTTTCTTTTGGATTGTCTCGTACCCAGCTGTGTAGAAAATACGTCCAATTAACGTTTCCACCAAAGTCTATAGAGGTTACCCAGTCTATAGAGGCACAATGAACGTAATTGCTGTTAATTGTTTGATTCGATAGACGACAGGGGAAGAGTTATAGAATTGGTATGTTACAATTGATTCTCACAGAAGAATTTCGTTCCTTCAGATGATACTAGAAATAGAAGCATAATATATCCGCTAAAGCAGAACAAGAAGAAAATGATAGTTATTAAAAATAGACACAAATATCAGCAGTATTGTCATCCTCATAAACATCATCGATCAGCATCGGCATAATTATCAGCAGCAGAAACAACACCATATACAACATTAACACGTACAAAAGATGCAAGTTATTTAAATCGTGTGTCAATAAAATATTTATGTACATAAAATCCGTGTATTTAGGTTTGCGTCAAAATTATGCAACACATAATACGAATGTTTCTCTGTACAATATACTCATTATTCACACCTTCTAACTTCTATGATCGGATTTCATTTGAAAAACAATCTCAAAATGAAAATATACTCTCGCTTGACGAGAAAAGAAAAACACAGTCAAAGGCATTTAAAAGCAGCTACTTAAGGATAGTGCTGGATAATGAAGCCACAGTTTTGTTGACACGTAAAAACAAAATGAATAATCAATTCACTTTATTGGACAATTTAAAAATCAACCACTTTGCATGATTTGTTTATCTATAACAATACAAGCAATTTCTATTACCTCTCTGACATGCACACGTGAATTAACTCTTTGCTCACAAGTAGATTATTATTCATAATCCTAAATGCACATCATGATTTTGTAAAAATAAAGAAATGTTATTAATTTGTTCAACGTGCGAATGGTTTTATTAAAAAACGTATTTCAATATTTGGAGTGTGATTATGTAATGCGGAAAGTAGAATTGGTAATACTAGATAAATTTGCGGTGTACACTATTTCGTAGAGTTTTCACTGTAATAAATGCAGGACGGATCCTTTAATGTTAGGTGAATGTGCAATGAGAAGCGCCCAGACATCACGTCGTCTGAAGGCACTGGGCGATGACACTGATTTAAGATATTTCGAGTTCGCTGTATTTGAAAATAACGCGAATACAAAGCATAACAGACATCGAGTCATTGACATAGCGCAAGGTTGCGAAATGATTAGGTAGATATGGTATACAACACTTGAAGCTAAGACTATCTGACCTCAATATGCTTTTTATGTCATTCAGTCAATACTGGGGGACATATTGTTTTTGCCCTGTCTCTTTGTTGGTTTGTTTGTTTGCGACAAACTTTAACATTGGCCATAACTTTTGCAATATTGAAGATAGCAATTTGATATTTGGCATGCATGTGTATCTCATAGAGCTGCACAATTTGAGTGGTGAAAGGTCAAGGTCAATGATATCCTTCAAGGTCAAAGGTCAAATATATTGGGGGGAGGACATAGTGTTTCACAAACACATCTTTTTATTCTTCGGATTTGGTCTCGTTAACTAATTACCATATTATTAATATGGTTTTATTTCTTTGTAGCATGTGTTCAAGCCTTCGCCTACCAGCGCCAAGTAAGTAAAAAAAGCAGAACAAATAAGAACAACGCAAAAACACAACACAACACAGAGAAACGATCGCCATTCGCTGGTATTTATCATCCTAGCAATATTCATTTAATAACATTATTCACAAGGGAATCATCCGAGTTCATTGAAATATGTGCGGTTTGCATATCATTTTAGACTTTGTCTATGAACGATTGAATTATACTTAATTCCAGACAGTTGTGTTTACCATTTCCAGTATTAACACTCGTTATACCCAAATCTTTGTAAAAATGATTTCTCTACTAAACGTGCGTGAATGATTGGGAGTTTTCAATGTTACCTTTGTTTTATAGTTATTCTCTTGTCCTGCCGTGTTGGTAAAAATTAGAATTTCACAAACATACCGTATATTTTTAAACAAGCTAATTTTATATTATAAAGTACACTATGTTATATGAGAAATAGAGAATACTATGTTAGTGTGATTTTGTACTTAAATTTATCCCACGAGTGAAGAAAGGTTTGCATGGCGATTTGATGTGCTTGACTCTATCATACGCCGATTAACGATAATTCTGTCGAAATTTTATCATATTTTAATGTATTAAAACAAAATATTGATTGTATGAATATGAACAGAACAGAACAGAAAGTTTATTCGTATAACTTGAACAACTAGTTCATTGTTGTAAATACAAAACTGACAATACATATGCAAAGTGACAAAAAAACTTTGTAAAATGTGTTAAATAAGGCGGATTAGGCCATTATATTACTAAACGTTTAGATTCAATATCTCAGTTCTCATTTTAAAAACATTTTTACAATATTTTGCGAGTTTCTTTTAGAATATCTGTTTTAGTATTTGTTAACAAAAGTATAAATTTATGCATACTATGTCAGTTATAATAAAATTTGTCGATGTACAGTTTTCTAATATTATAATAAATAGTATATACACTTATAAAATGATATCCTCGATGTCATTTGAGCTACATATACTACATTTACGTTCGTTTTATAGATATTTATCTCTATGATTCAATTTTTGAAATATGTGACGAAAGTCTTATTTTGATTGTTTTTTCTTTAATAAAAGTTTTGTGTTATGTTGCGGTAATCAGATAATTCAAATCGATATGTCAACTCTTTGTATTATGTTCATGAACTTTTAATATTTAAATCATTTCGCCATAAGCCTATGTACACATCAATAAGCCTAGTTTTAAATATAGGGATAAATACATTTAAATTTAATAACTCTTGATACATCCATACATCTACAATACCAGTACATGTATTTTGAAGCAAGTCTCGTAGATCTACTTCGATTATCCAATTGTTACAGCGTATTATATTTTTATCCTACCGCTAAATGATTTTATAGAACAAATACGACTCATAAAGAAAAGATAAGGTTTTCTCCACGTTATTTTTAAGGTTTATTCCACATGTATTTTTAGAACATAGGGACTACGTTTTTTGGCCTTTCACCCCTGATCGAATGTACTCGAATAACGGCTTGTAACGCGATGTTGTTTTTTTTTTGAACAATTGATGGATTAAATTTAAGAAAAGTATCAGTGAATTGTTCTTTAACTGTTCGAAGGGAATCGATGTTGAGTTAAAAGGGTAATTTCTTTGATGAATAAGTCGTTCATTTGTCAGTCGATCAAAGAATGTCTATTCACAAAGAATTGCCTGCTTGCATCCAGTGCGTTAAAATGGAAAAGATGGATGGCGATGAAGAAATGTGTCCAGAAATTTAACTCGTCATGGAAGCAAATTAAACTTTACAAAAATAAGCATGGTTAGAAGATCTACACAACTTCATGTAGGTTTCTACACACTTTTTGTAAATTTCAAAATGGCAGCCATTTTTGTTTTCGGTATTTTACAGTGATAAAACCAGATTTGTAGTTTGAACACAACCGTCTGTGTTCTACTTGAATGTGTAACATTTGGAACGCTTATTAAATTTGAATCGAGGCGTATAGCGATATTTTGTCTCGTTCCTCTTCTTTTGCGTCGAGTTCTTAAGGACTATTTCGAGTTCCGCGACAATGCGACAATACGATGACGACAGTGCGACAATACGATGGCGACATCGTACTGTCGCGTTATCGCATTCTCGCCATAGTACTATCGCATTTTCGTCATCGTAGTGTCGCACTGTCGTCATCGTATTGTCGCGTTTTCGCATTCTCGCCATAGTACTATCGCATTTTCGTCATCGTATTGTCGCATTGTCGCCATCGTACTATCGCGTTTTCGCATTCTCGCCCTCTGGATTTTAATGTGAAACCACGATGGCACTAACGGTATTCCGAAGTATATAAGCATGTGATTCATTATGGCAATTCAATCTGCAAGCACAGTTGTCGTTCCATGCTCCCACATCAATCTCTGCCATCACAAGAATTTTTTTATAAATATTATGTTAAGAAAAGTATTCTTATTTTCTTTTATATTTTGAAAATAGTGTGTAATTTTAGGTTCATAATAAAAACAAATAAATGACCGAAATTTAAAAAAGTAAAAATAACAACGGGAAAATTATTGCACCACGTGGCTCTGTTATCATCATTTGGTTGGTTATGAAGGAAGGGATTTGATCCAGCTATGCTGGTTCCAGTCAAATCTTTGCGCGGAGGTTGATGGCAATAAACCAAAAACAAAAACAAAATGTGACAAACGCGACACACCTATACACAACAATACAGGTCATCACCTGGGAACGGCTTACAATAAGTATTTGGGCTTTAAACCGGTTAAAAAAGCCACAAAACTCACCCTTGGCCAAGGCGTATTCACAAAAAAAAAACAACAACAACGCGTTTATACAAATTAACCACATACAATCGCAATTCAAATTATAAAGTGCAATAAAGGAGTAAACATTTCACTTAAATTACTATTTAATTGCCAAATTGTTAGATGCAAACAAGAGCGACATTATTGTTACTTTTTGATACAAGATAGCATGAAACAAATAAACGCAACAGTTCCATATTGTCTTTTAGGATATAGCATCAAATGAGACCTTTTCTGAAAATAAACCTGGTAATCCACACAGGCTAATCAGGGACAACACTTAACGCTGTAAAGGATGTTTTTGTTTAACGGAAGTCTCTTCTAAACGATAATCTACTTTAGGCGGAAAGTGTCTTCCCTTGACAGGCTAATCTGGGACGACCTTTCACGCACAAACATTAAGCCCAGTTTAAAAAAAATGACGCTCATATAGTCAAATATGTATAGTTACGATACAAGCTCTCATTTTGTGTTTTTTGTAGTGCAATACATTGTGTCTCTTGACCTCTGTTGTGCCTATCTGTAAAGTATGCCCATCCAAGTAACATTGCGCAGTCTACAGTGTTTAAACCGCACGATGTACAGCATTTCTATAAATGTGTGCTGCTATAAACGACAGAAAAAGAGTTTTAGTATCGGGAAGTTAATATTACTTCAAAAGTATGATACTTTCGAACAACCAGATCATATTAGAAAGGTGACTCGATATACTTTACATCCACGTTAAAAAGAAAGTAATTAAATTATCAAAACAACACAAAATAAAAACCTTGATTTTTCTTAAATGGATTAATTTATTCAATTGTATTGTATTAAGTCGCAATAACTGTGTAATTATTTTTTACACATGTTTATTATAGCTGTTTTGTCACTGAATACATTAGTATTAAATATAGGATATATGGAAAAAAGGACAAGACAATCTAATTAAAGTGAACGTATTTACAAAGTTCAGACACAATCTCAAGCTCCACATGAATTCATACAAGTATAGAATGCTTATATGTTGCTGTTCAAATATACATGGCCAAATGTGACCTACGGTAATTGGCATTGCAACGTGTTATTTGTTTTAATTAGAGAACATTATGAAATATGCCTGATCCAGTTTTATATGAGTATAAGCCTACTAAGCAATGGCAGATACTGCAGAAATATATATAATGACGTGCAATATATTAATATCAAAGTGCATTTTCAGTTATTAATGAGTTCATGGAAAGAAATCCTAAAGACATTTCCTGGGCGATAGTTTCTAATTTGTCCATAAAATATTCATACAAAAGAGATCTTCGTTTTCGCTGAAGCGCATTTTGTCGTCGTCAGATTAAGGCATCGTTCGCAAATGTGTTGCACTTTTAATTACAGCCGGATTTCTGTTAGAAAAGTGTCTTAAACATACTTGTATCTAGGATATCAAAACAAAATCAAGTGTGTGCAAATGAATATGGTAAAAGCATTGTTTTTATTTACTCAAGTTATCTTTCTTATGAAAAACAACACCTAATGATTGTAACGATTTGATTACCCCCCCCCCACACACCCACCCCCCCCCCCCCCACACACACACATACACACACCAAAAGAATCAATCATGCATACTCAACATGGTGATGAAACGTATGGTATACATAATGGGCATGCAATAATTATTCACTAACTCTAAATGTGTTGGTTGATGCTGGGGGGAGCTGACCCAGTATGTAACTGTAGAACTAGAAATCCCACTCCAACGTAATTCACAATGTAATAAAACAAATAAAACGGGACATAAACTACTAGAAATATGCAAGTTTAATAACTTAATTATTATGAATGGTCGCTTTGGTAAGGACTCAAATATTGGGAAACATACTTTTAGAAATACCTCAGTGATTGATTATGCCCTATCGTCCATCAATTTACTTTATAAATTAAACGAGTTCGAGATAATTGACGTTGACGGACTTTTATCAGATGGTCATAGCCTGTTATCTATCACAGTTAATTTACCATTTGATGTAACCCTAACCCCGATCCCAAAAATAAACACTAAAAACACCCCCCGCCCCCCTAAATGGAATCCTAATAAACAAAACGACTTTGTTTCTAATATAGACAATACAGAAATAAATGAAATACAGGAATTGCTGAATAATCGTCCAAATAATGACATACAATCATTCTTAAATAAAATTACCAATAAAATCTCAAATATCTTCCTACAGTCTGCGCGCAAATCGTTCCCTCACCAAATTAATAAACAAAGAAGTAAAACTTCTCATTTAAAAGCTACACCAAAACCATGGTTTGGGCCTCAATGTCACAAGGCACGAAATAAATACAATCACGCTCGTAAAGCTTACCAATTACACAAATCCACACTAAATAAACGTAACCTAGATTCGGCCAGCCGCCACTATAAACACGTGCTCAATACGTATATAAACAAACATAAATATACTGTAGAAAATAAGTTATGGTCAATGAACGCCTCAAACCCCAAAGAATATTGGAAACTTTTAAACAATATAAATAAAAGTAAAAAGGAAAGTGAAAGCCCTAATATCGAACAGTTTTTTAAATTCTTTAAAGATACTAACGCAACTATACACCCAGATATATTGCCACCAGACCCGGATGAACATGGTACACCTGATGCATACAATGTCGAATCCTTGAATACACCTATCACCTGCAACGAAATAAACAAAGTGATTATAAAATTAAAGAATGGCAAAGCGCCATCACAAATTGACAATGTTTTAAATGAATTCATTAAGAACACTTCTTTCAAAATGCTCCCAATATATTGCAGTCTTTTCAACACAATTTTAGACACCGGAATCTTACCTGAAGCTTGGTTAATCGGTGCAATAAAACCCATATTTAAAAATAAAGGATCTAAGCTTGATCCTAACAATTACAGACCGATTACAATTTTAAGTTGTTTAGGCAAGCTATTTACAGCTGTAATTAACAAACGAATAAACACTTTTCTAGAAGACAATAACTTATTTCATGAGAACCAAGCTGGATTTCGCTCAGGTTATTCGACATGCGACCATATATTTACATTAAATATGCTTATTCAAAAATTAAGGGCCGCTAAAAGAAAATTATTCTGTTCATTCATAGATTTTTCGGCTGCATTCGATTCTATCTGGAGAACAGGTCTATGGCATAAAATACTTAAACTTGGAATTCAAGGTAAAATATTCACCATTATCACAAATTTGTATTCTAATATTAAATCCTGTGTTTCTCTCAATGGTGAACTATCCCAAATGTTTTTTAGTACTTTAGGAGTGAGACAAGGAGAAAACCTATCTCCTATACTTTTCTCTATGTACATGAACGATCTTGATGCTTTCTTACAACAAACATGTAATGGAATAAGTCTAGAAGTTAATATAAATGATGCCATCCACTTCCTAAAATTACTTATCTTACTATATGCAGATGACACCATAATCCTCGGTGAAAATGAAGAAGAATTCCAAAATAAACTGAATTGCCTCCATAACTACTGTACGACTTGGAAATTAAATGTCAATTATTCCAAAACTAAAGTTATGGTTTTTGGGACAACTAAAACCTCCAAATATAAATTCTACATAAATAACCAATTGCTCGAAACAGTCAAAGAATACAAATATCTAGGTGTCTTTTTCTCTTCATCAGGAATTTTTTAAAATTGTAGAAAATATCTCGTAGAACAAGCCAACAAGGCACTGTTCCACGTGTTCACAAAAATAAATAATCTTAATTTACCAATTGACCTGCAAATCAAACTATTTGACCAAACTATAGTCCCTATTTTGACATATGGTTGTGAAGTCTGGGGATATGAGAATCTAGACATATTCGAAAATGTCCATTGTTTTTTCCTACGAAGAATCACTAAAGTAAAAAAATCTACGCCAAGATATTGCTTATATGCAGAACTTGGAAGATACCCGCTGGATATAATTATAAAAACAAGAATGATAAGGTTTTGGAACAAGATAATAACAAGCAAACACAATAAATTTTCCTTTTTGATGTATAAATTTATGATAAACTCACATATAAACAATAAATGGACTAACTTTATTTCCAGCATCTTAAACTCTACTGGCCTTTCATTTTTATGGTTACAGCAAGAGAACATTACGACAAATAACATACATAAGCAAGTCAAGACAACTTTAACTGATCAGTTTATCCAGTGTTGGAATGCGCAGATACAATGTTCATCTAAAGGCAAAATGTATGGATTATTTATAAATAATACCAACTTTGAACATTATCTTACAGCCTTACCTCAATCACTACGATTAAGTATGCTGCATTTCCGCACCGGCAACCATCCATTCCCAGTTGAGTCTGGTCGCTTTTCTCAAAACTTCATACCCCATGAGAATCGAAAGTGTAACCTCTGTAATACAAACGACATTGGGGACGAAATGCATTACCTTTTATTATGTCCTCACTTCAAAGAAAAAAGAACAAAATTAATCCCTTCTAATTATACGCTCCGTCCAAACGTCATTAAATTCCATGATTTAATGTGCACTAACAATCCTGTCACTCTTAAAAACACAGCTTTATTTATGAAACACTTAATCAATGCCTTTCGGCGCTCGTAATAAAATAGTTGCATACATGTACCTAAAGACACAGTATTTTCTTTTGAGAAGTATACCTCTAATACTCTAGAATTAATGACCCACATAATAATATAAAACCTACCTCGCTATGGCGCACGAAATAATCCAATTGCCATTGTTAAAAGTTCCACTCTATTACGTTTACAAACAGTCCACAGGGGCGTAGATAACCTCCCAACATTGGGGGGGCGGTCCAATTTCTGTACTGGGAACATAAAGAGGTTCGTTTGAGAGGGTTGTCCTCTCCCGTGGTTCAGAAAAAAAATTAATTACAATTAATATGGTGCGTTTTGGGGGAACTTTCATGTTGATATAAATGTTATTTTCTTTCCAAAAACTCTAATTACAACATAAAATTCATCAATCAGAGTTTACTGATGTACTTAGAGAACAAAAATATTTTCAAACTAATTACTGTTTTTCACGCGTATATTTACTCAAAATTGTTTAAAGTGGCAGTTACCTTTGAATTAAAGCGATCAATTAAAATTAAAAGAATCGCCTGTCCCTAATCAAAACACCGACAGTGCAATCACGGAAAAGAACAATGAAACAATTAACGCAATGACATTTACCCTGGCCCCTAGTTTATGACACCTAACAAGGGATATTGACACATCACTATTGGCAACCTCAGAGCAGACGGAGAGGGGACACATGGCTTCTGCACTGACGGCGCGTGATTACAAAAATACTGGTTTTGGGGCGGCAATTTTTGGGGGATTTTACGTTTATTTATATAACGATGACTAGCTGAAATATTGGGGGGGCGGCCGCCCCCCTTGCCCCCCCCCCATTATCTACGCCCCTGGTCCAACTCATCCATCAATGAAATATTACGCCACACTGTCTCATCACGTTTATATAACACTCCCGTCAATGAAATGCCAGTTATCGCTTCTATCGACAATCCACACAACGCAGGGGCACCATAGAGGGTTCGGCTCACCCGATAAATTCCTCCAACTTGCCAGATAACCATTCTCCATCCACGTCACCAACCTTTTATTCTGTATATAAACGGCAATTTATTCATGCACAGAACATTCGCGTTTTATTGGAGTGGCATTTACCCAATGTATGCAAGACGCCACGGTGTCAGCACAAAGAGTCTTTGAGATTGCGCAAATATGGCTATAAACACGCGTTTGCATATCAATCGCTGGTCACGATGTGTTAAATTGATGTGTTTTCTTTGGGGCTTGTATAATAAAGCCCAAATATCATTAACCGATAACTACTGTTACTTAACTTGACACAAAACGAAAGCAAAATAAAACACAAATTAGAACAAAACCAGAACAGTGTAATACACGAAGCAAAGAACAAAAACAAATTAAGTTTATCGCAATCGGTGGATATTTATCATCCTACAAAGATTAAGTTACACTGATTCTTTTTACAATGGAGTCATAGCTTGGACATAGAAATATGCTCCATTGCACATTTTCTCAGACTGTGTCTAGAAACGATTGAATAATTCTTCACTCCTACTAGTATCTTCAAGCGAACTTGTTTTTGCATAATCGTATAATAAAACATTGATGCATATTATGTCTGAAAACGAGCTGTGCAAATAATATAGTAATGTAAGTAGTTTTTTAACGTTATGTAACACGATGTATGTGTTTCTCAGACGTGTATATTCTTGCCTAATGACTATATTTTGTCTGTATTGTTTTTTTAATATATGAGCCGTGCTCTGTGAAAAGGAGGTTAAATGCATGTGTGTAAAGTGTCGTCCCAGATAAGCATGTGTAGTTCGCACAGGCTAATCAGAGACGACAATTTCCGCCTAAACTTTAGTTTTGCTAAGAAGGGACTTTTTTAAACGACACAATACAATAAAAGCGGAAAGTATTGTCCCTGATTAGCGGACTGCACAGGCTGATCTGGGACAACACTTCATGCACATGAATTAAACACCATTTTCATAGAGCGAGGCCCATATAAATAAGTAGGATCAGGTCGCCATGGCGTTGCAGATATGGTGTCCGTCTAGCGACCGGGAGTTCAAGGGTTTGGTCACCACTGTGGGAGCGTTCTGCAGGTCTCCCTCAAAGAAATCAAATACTGGTTCTAGCCCTAGGAAACGGACTCGATGGCGTTTCAAATAAGCCTTAGGCGTTCGATGCCGTCGATAAAAAATAAAAATGTTTAAACTAAATCAGTGATTAATGGGAGGCACCCACGCCCGTACTATGCATTTCACCACAATGTGTTTTTTCGATAACAACTGCAGCCCCTTCTCAATATTAAAACGTAATTATTTTTCTCAAATGACTTCCTAAATTTTATAATCGAGGTTTCCAAATATGTCTATATGAGACGTGTTCTGTGAAAACTGGACATAACGCATGTGCGCAAAGTGTCGTCCCAGATAAGTCCGCACACGCTAATCAGGGACGACACTTTCCGCATTTATGGTATTTTTAGTTTCAAGGAAGTCCATCCTTAATGAAAATCAATTTTAGGCGGAAAGTGTCGTCCCTGATTAGCCTGTGTGGACTGCACAGGCTAATATGGGACGACATTTTACGCACATATATTAAGCCCAGTTTTCTCAGAACGCGACTCATGTATATTCAGTTCACTTCTTAATCCAGCTCTATGAGCTGCAAGCAGCAAATAAACTGTTAAAAACACGTGTTGTTTTTATTTAATGTTAAGCATTTGTCAACACATTTTACAAACTACATTTCCCTATTTATTGAAAACGATACGATCGTTCCCAATTTAAAGTGCCCGGTCCATTTCCCAAAATGGTTAAAAAGGGCAACATCGATTTTAATAGCATAGTATACTCGGGCTATTGTTTTAAACCGAAGTCCCGTTGAAATTAATGTAGTACATACATTGCTGGCAACGCTAACTATAATTACTCATTTCCAAGTTAATTGCTTTCTTATCTCCATAATATTAGTAAGACATAACTCCAAACCACACGGGTAATTAGTAACGAGTTAAGATCAATAAGAGAAATATTGCGTACCCCCGTTGTGATTATTTCATATAAGTGTCTTAAAGAAAACATTTAGCGTATTAAAATGCATTTATGATAATTAAAATGCAATCACGAACGTTTTACAGACCCATGCTCTTTTTGTAAGGACTGTTCATACATTATTTGAAACTCATTTATGCCGTATGGGGGCTTTGCTTTATATTTCACTTCAGACACTCTGTCTGATTGGAGTTCCCGTGTGACCTATGAAGACATAACTGGAATTAAGAATCCTTGGCGATTCCACGTACGTGGCAAATTTCGAGTAACTCAATATTTTATACAAACTAAATATACCGAAAAAAATGATTATTCCTCATGGATTAAAAAAGCCTCAAAAATAATTTTATATATGATGACGACGATAGATGGCATCAGAATATTGTCGTACGTTGGTAAATTGCGTAGCTATGTGCTTACATAAAATGTAATCTTGTATAAATGCGTTAATGTAATTTATAATACTATATGTGTTATATAACTGACTACCCTCCAAAACAATACATGTACATGTGCAAGTTTTTTTTTATATAAAGGTATGCAAAATATTAGACAATCAATTCTTATTCATATTTGATCAATAGACATAAACGTTATTTCCATGTGCAGTCACGGTGATAGTCATATACAATAGAAATATGTTGTCCAAAATATATGCATGTTAAAGAGTAACGAAGTTTTCTCAATGAAAAGTGCAATAACATAATTTGAGTTTTTTTCCTTAACACAATGGGCTTGGTACGACACACGTGCGGAAGCGTTTGATTATAGTCATTTTAATTTAGAGAAATTCCAGATGCGTTCACAAAAATACTGTATATATCTTTAATTGAAACACGTAGGCTATAATTATATTTTCTGAAAGCGAGAAATTATTTTCTGTAGTATTTTCGCGCATACGAATTCAACATGAAATTCTCAATTTAAATGGGGCTGCTTTGGATATTAATGACGAAAACAAATAGGGCATCTAATCAAAGCTATAAAATACGGTGGCACAGATTTAATATGGATATGCTTATTAGTGTTTAGGCTTTAGCCAATTGACTATATTATCGCAAATCAAAACACATCTCGCAGTAAGGTGCGTGTTTATCATTGGGTAAAAAAGCCCGGATGTGAGATGTTGGCAGACGAAATTGATAAGGTATTTTTTATTTTTACAATTTTTCACTCCGATTTATTTTTCGAAGATTTTCTTGCAAGATTTTTTCTAAGACGATTTTTAGGGAAGTTTAATAAGATCATTTTAGTGAAAAAATGCTCTTAGCAAATAAAACAAATTTCGTTCATAAAACAATTCTGTTATATTTGGCAAACGCTAGATAACGTTTATGGGTATTATGTTTCGCAATAGTTCATAAAAGTTTGCGTGGCGCAGTGGTAGCTCATCCGCTTACGGATCCTGACGACACGGGTTACAGCCGGCGACGTCAGTTGTTTTTGTTCAACTTTGTTTCTTACATTAAACATTGGTTAAGTCTATTGAAAACATTAAAGATTTGTAAGCAATCGTATCAAATGACATTTGAAGAAAAAAAAATCTGTTAACAATTGTTTAACAATTTGATAGCAATCTGCAAATTATGTTGCATATTATTTGAAATTATTTGGTTCTTAGAAAATACAGTGTGCATATAATATTTTGCGTTTGTAACGAAGTCGGTAAATATGACAACACAACAACAACACAAAAACAACAACGAATTGTTCCTTTCTGCTTAAATGAAAATAAGGCGATCGAACAGTATAATGAATACTTACAAACAAAACAAGAACAATAAAGATATAACTTTGACCTTAGCTTCCGAATGAAAAGTCATTCAGTCGCATAAATAGTAATGATGTAATGATAACGTTAATTAAAACAAGAGCATGAATAAACCTCGAGCCTATCAGAAATAACATTAAAATCCGGGCATTTCCTCGCACGCAAAATACCAAGCTGCCTTGATACGTATTTGGGATTTCCCGATGGATATAGGATCGTTTGCAATATTCCACCACTTGTTGTTTCATTTGTTTGTACTTATTAGAAAAAAACTCTTTTCAGCAGAAACTTTAATTATGTCGTTATCGCTTATCTCGTTGCGTCGATTAAATAAGTTTTAGGAGCGGCATAATAACTCGTTGGAAAAAATAAGTAACTCGTGTGAAAGAGAAATTTATACAAAAATAATTTACTGCCAGATTTATGACGTTATAAATTAACCACGCGGGTTTCTTAACTTACAGTACTTTCTCTGATTGCCTGTAAAGGCGCGCTGTTATGTAGCTTCAATGACGTTTATGTGAGTGAATATTACACTTTTATTTCTCAATGTCATTACGTCAGCATAACCATAATTATGAAGAGGCTCTTTGTAGATAATAAAAAATCTGAGAAAAAGAAGTTACGTATAAGTTAATTCAAAAGGAACTTTTGGCAGACATATTTTGTATGGATCCTTTCTCTCAAAATGTACGTGTTTTTCACTTCAACTTAATCATTGCGATGCGTGCTTTTTGTAAAGACATAGCTATAATTCCATAAAGTTTGGCAATGAATCTTGTTTTGCTAACTTGGGAGATCTGTTGCCGCTTACAAAAATAGACGTTTTGAATAAAACAGATGTTCATATGACAATAACAAGAAATGATATGCTAGCAGCGAACTGCCTTAACAAAACCTCTTATACTATAACATACAGAGATTGAGTACCGGTAGTCCCAATAAGTACTGCATGTACTATGCAGAGGTTAAAAACAGGTCGTCATAATATGAAATTAATTAGATTATAAATACTATCGATATAGACACAAAAGGAACTTTGCAGCGCATGGTTACGGTTACATACACGTGAATTTCAAATTATAGAATGAGTGCATTAAAGTTAAAGATTACACGTATATACAGGTATATTGGTTTTATATAACTCTACGTAGGAATCACAAGATATTTGCCTCATGAATAATATACAAAATATGTTATTTTTACTTAGTAAACTGAAGACGTGGGGTGATTTATATTCTTCCTTGAAAAGAATACTTCCAAGTTTTTGAAATACTGATTGATGATTTGCGTGCATAGAAAATAAGTGGTTTTTCGCGATGCCGATTTTAGCAATTACACTTCAAGAAGACAATTGCCTTTAAATTTGGAACTAAAACACCAAAATTCGTTCAGAACACCCTAAAATTAAACATATCATTGAGTTTGAAATACATCTCAAGGACGTATACGTTTTTGGCAGTGTGTTCAATATCATTTGCTGTTACAACCCGTTTTGTTATAAAAACCCGAATTGTAATAATTATTACAAAGTGGGTTGCGATGCATTATTACAATTCGGGTCGACAGTAAAAACCCGTTTTGTAATAAAAACCCGAAATGTAATCAATTGTACCATGTTCGATAAAGTCCCAGATACAGTCTTGTTTAAATTCATTTTCAAGTTTAAATTAGTTTTAGAGTAGGTATTGACACTGTTTAGAGTAGGTATTTAGAGTAGGTATTTAGGGTAGGTATTCCCCCGACCTATGTTCTAATAGACTCCATCAACAAATCTTGAATGTAATAATTTATTGCAAAGTGGGTTGCGATGCATTATTACATTTCTGGTCGACAGTAACAACCCGTTTTGTAATAAAAGCCGAAATGTAATAAATTTTATAATTTCCATTAAATCAGAGATACAGACTTTTTTTAGAAGTTATTTTCATGTTTAAATTAGTTTTAGAGTAGGTATTGACTGTTCCCCAGACCTTTGTTCTTATAGACTCCATTAACAAATCATGAATGTAATAATTAAGTACAAAAAGGGTTGCGATGCATTATTACATTTCGGGTCGACAGTAACAACCCGTTTTGTAATAAAAACCCGAAATGTAATACATTTTGTCATGTCCGTTAAATCAGAAATACATACATTTTTAGAAGTTATTTTCATGTTTAAATTAGTTTTATAGTAGGTATTGACTGTTCCCCCGACCTTTGTTCTTATAGTGAAAGTGTACTCTAAAACTAATTTAAAATTGAAAATACCTTTAAACAAGACTGTATCTCGGACTTTATCGGCCATGATAACATTTATTACATTTCGGGTTTTTATTACAAAACGGGTTGTTACTGTCGACCAGAAATGTAATAATGCATCGCAACCCACTTTGCAATAAATTATTACATTCAAGATTTGTTGATGAAGTCTATAAGAACAAAGGTTGGGGGAATACCTACCCTAAATACCTACTCTAAATACCTACTCTAAACAGTGTCAATACCAACTATAAAACTAATTTAAACTTGAAAATGAATTTAAACAAGACTGTATCTGGGACTTTATCGAACATGGTACAATTGATTACATTTCGGGGTTTTATTATAAAACGGGTTGTTACTGTCCACCCGAAATGTAATAATGCATCGCAACCCACTTTGTAATAAATTATTACATTCATGATTTGTTGATGGAGTCTATAAGAACAAAGGTCGGGGAATACCTTTAATTACAAAACGGGTTGTTACTGTCGACCCGAAATGTAAAAATGCATCGTAACCCACTTTGTAATAATTTTTACAATTCGGGTTTTTATTACAAAATGGGTTGTAACACAGCTCCACTGAACTTAAAACTTCGGAAAATGTCGAAATATTTACTTCACATAGATTTTAATAAGTTTAAATGTATATGCTAAATTTGATTAGCAAATGTTCGTAAGGAAAACAAGTTGGTGTTAAATATCCCTGACGTTCATTGTTCTTGAATTAATATTTAAATGGACCGTGCTTTGTGCAAAAGGGGATTTAATGCATGTGTGTAAAGTGTCGTCCCAGATTAGCCTGTGCAGCCCGCACAGGCTAATCTGGGATGAAACTTTCTGCTTTTATGGTATTTTTCTTTTAAAGTTAATCTCTACTTAGCAAAAATCAAGTTGAGCGGAAAGTGTCGTCCCTTACCTGTGCGGACTGCACAGGCTTATATGGGACGACACTGTACGTACATGCATTAAACCCTCTTTTCACAGAGCACGTTCAAAATATAATTTGTCAAGTTTAAAAATTGACTGAATATACTTACAGCCAATGAAAATGCTTTGGGCAAGAGCACACAAGTAATCCCCTCTCTCTCAATCTCTATTGTTGAGACAACTAAAGCCTTGTCTCGTCGTTTTCTGAGAAACAAACGGCCGTTGATTAAATTTTAGTTTAAACCCTCTGCGGAATCGATATAATGTCTTTGTATACGTTGCGTGATGTTTTGGATCTTACATTTAAAGAAATTCGAAACGAAAAGGGCGATGTTATAAACATACGGCACCACACAAATTTGTAATCAAAATGTTTCTCTTCATACAATATTTTTGGAGATTAATTATTCCTATATTTCATTTGAATGTCAAATAAACATGTAACATGCAGGTGATTCCCTGCTTAGTACTAACATACACTTGCGATTTCAGGACCTGGGAACGGCATGATTAAAATTTGGCCAACTAGGAATGTACCGCTTTCCAAACTATCTGCGTCGACAAAATAGATACAAGAAAGGGGTGATAGAGACCGGAACACTTAAACGCTTTATAAGAAAAAACGTGCATTTATTGCAGAAATAATTATATAATGTAAACAATAAATTATAAAATTTCAATAACGTAACAAATAATTTACATATTATATACAATAAATTCGTATAGATCTGTTCTATAACTTTGTGAAATATAGCACATTACATAGGATCTAGGCTAAGCACGGGATTCGCTGAAGTAATCACACTCATCGACACAGTAAATGTTTGCGTCCAAAATGTTGTTTTCACAAGCGGTTACGTTAAAATCGTCATCACAATACGACCTTGTGGATTTCATAAAGGAATTGAGCAAATCGTCTGCGTCCCGCGTGTTGATCCTAATGACGTCAGTAATAACGTTACTTGTCTCGGTGTTCACGAAGTTGCGCGTGAAGTCAACATTCTGGTGTTCATCCATGGTTGGAAAAGAGCAGTTGAAGGAGTAATCGAACGGACCTGATTGACTGATTTGCGCATGTGCGGGCAAAGAAAAACGCGTCGACGGAGTGCATTTTTTCAGATTGGTGAAAGCTGATTCTCTGCGTAGTGTTTTTCGAGGGGCTTCGCCTCCGAACATCTCTTCCGATCTGAATGGATCAAAACTAGCCTCGATCTTCCACAAATTCCCGGCATCGCCAGCTACCGGCATATTTTGAAAGTCATTTTTCTGTCGTTTTGCGTCTGGTGAAGACACGAAGACAGCGGATGTCGATGTCTCACTCTGATCATTCATAAATCTTTGCATAATCAGATTCTTACCGCGGAACTCGTCTTGTTCTTCCAGAGTCTCTGTGAATGTGCAATCTACATCGGGCCGGAAGCGCGACTGTCGGCGGGAGGCGGCCACAGGCGTGCTATGTCGCGGGCCGTTTTCGTCGTCGTCCAACAAGACCGTTTGTAATTGCTTCCTGACACATTTGCCCTTGACGTAATTTGTTTTTCTGGAAGTGACTGTCTCTTGTTTATCGGTATCGCTGCTTAGGGAATGGTACCCTGTGTCCGTGGACTCGATGGTTCCTGTAGATGTTGTGCGGGTTGGCTGCTTTTTCGTCGTTGTAAAATTTACTTTCAGGGACAGCCGTTTGGATGTGAGGATGTCAGCGAGAGATGCTACATCCAACTTCCGGGTTTTGTTATTCTCTGTTTGGAGTTTTTTCTGCGTAATCTTGTCACAGAAGCTTAGCAAATCCGCCAGCTGATCAATGTCCACTTTTTCTAGGAAAGCGTCCATGCTATTGGACAATGGATGTGACCACATGTTCTTGCCTTTGATGACCACAGTGTCGGCTGCATCAGAGGTGTTGTCGTTTTTAAAAAGTTGCACCTTTTTCGTTTGGTACCGGACGTAGGACGACAAGTCGGATATGTTCTTCATTGATTCTCCCGAACTTTGCATGGTGATGCTTGGAGTAGACAATTTATCATTAAGGGGCTCTTCATCATTGTGTACAGCTTTTATAGTAAACTTAACGTCCTTTGGTGTTTTGTTATTACGCCACACTTTAAATATTTTGGTTTTTCCGTGAAGTTCCTTTTCCGTGTCAACCACATTCATGAACACCGCCATGTTTGTTCTCCTTTTAGAGCACACTTTTTCGATGACGTCAACGCATGTTGTCTTCTTCGTCACGGTCACGATACGAAGATTGCCATCAACGGTAAACGGCACTTCTTGCGACTTCGACATCCCCATGACTACCATCTGAAACAATTAACATATCTTTTAGTATAAATAATTTACATACTTCCGTTCTGTGAACAATTAACGGTGCGTTCCTTTCTTAAATTTAAAATAATAAAAAATCTCAATGTTGTTCGACAAACTGTTTCCCATTTTACGTTAACTACATCACGGCTATGAAGAGCATCATTTCATTTCTTGTTTTACATAAATCTTAAATATATTTAAATTATGACAGACATGTTTGTAATTGTGTAAAAATAAAATTTAGACAAAGATATAAACACTTGTTTAACTGTCTTTTAAAAGATTAATCGTTTGGTAGCATATAGTAAAAACCAATACAAAACACAATTTATTTTATAAGTATCAATATAGACTTTAAACTTATATAGCGTAAATTTTATTTTAAGTTCACCTTTGCATCAATATATGTTCGCGAGGAAATAAGTTGTTATATTATATCGAATAAATTAATAGTAATATCAGATATTTTGCTAGAACATGTATCACCGATGAGAAATCATTAACTGATGAAACATACATCACTTCTTAAGATTTAAATACTCACACTTGAGACCACTCCACACGAATTACAGTACTCGAGATTGGAAAATGTCAGCCAAGTGTTAATTATAATTGCAAGCATATCTAATCTGGAAATTAGATTGGGATCTTGTCTTGTCGAAACTTGTTACTAGAATAATTATAGACCTAATTACAACAGTAAATAACAAAAGAATGATTTGTCGTGTTGTTTGTTTTTAAACATTACTAATGAGGTAATTAGGTAAAAGCGAATTTAGAAATAATTATGTTCATGTAGGTGAGAATTCTAAAATGCGATTACTGCATAGATAGCATGTTTCCCTGTAGATATGAATCTTTGACGCTACAAGAACGTTTCAATAATAACAAAATGAAACTTGACATAATGCTATACAGATAAAACATTAAATATCGATTAAATGTATATATTATCACCGGGCTCGTATTCCGCTTCTTGATGTGAAGCTACACAATTATCTCTTCCTCACAAAACCATCTTGTTATATAAAGGTTAATAGAATAATTGGTACTTTTCCGTTATAGATAAAAATGCAAAGAATTGGTAAATAGTACGCTATAATACCTTACTATTACTTACACAAGTATTGAAACATGCACTACTCACGTACTCATGTACAACAGAATCAACAAAATTTTAATGATATCATATCAAATAAGCTATGTTAATTTAAGACATTGCGTTTCAAATTGCTAGAAATATCATCTACGCAATGTTCACTGATATGATGCATCTACTTGTGCAAAAGTGACGACTTAATTAGTTTAAAATGCTCATGTAATTAACAATAGCAACAACAACAACACCATAACAATTATTTAACTCTTAAACATACAGTTTTTGGTCATAACAATTAACAAAGTTATACAAGTGTTATGCATTGATAAGAAAGGTGTAAATTAGATAACAGTAGACTGAACGAAGTTAACATTTTTATAAAATACTAGTTTAACTACTTTCATTTTGTGTCTCATTATTATCCTGTGTGATCATTCCTCACAAACACACATGTAAGATTCATACGCTCAGCCAAAAAAATCACGAGAATAACTATTCTGTACATTACCAAGGGACACAGAAACTCTTATCAAATTATTGTTCATACTAACTTTGTATTTGATGGATGAAATAATAGATTGAAAATAACACCATTTAGATTTATTATAACCTTTTATTGTGTTACTAATTTGTAGAGAGACAATCTGTTTTTTGCTGAATCTTGTATTGGAACATAACTTCCATAGATTTAAAAAATAAAATTAGGGCATTAAACAGAAATGAAACTATTTGTATTTGTTTTTAATATTTACGTCTTAAAACTTTAATTGAATCAACGTTTATGTCACTAATTTTCTAGTTAATTCATTCTTGTCTCTCTTTAGATAGTATTTAGAAGCCACATACAAATATACTTTTAATAAATAGTTTTGACATTCTGGTTTTCACTTACGAAGACCAGCGACATATATTAATAATATCTAGACAGGTTTTGGTATCACGAATGCATATTGTTTAAACGAGCCAGAAAAGACAGGGGCTACTTAACAAAACAAAGCTGTAAGAAATAAATGCATCGTAAACTATATTTTAAAAGGTTAATTGCATCAACAATTTGCATTCTCAACGTGTAAATATCAGCAAACAACATTAATTATAATGTCAGATATGTTTATCTTAAAGGAATATCTGTATTAATTATTCAGGATTGCTTTCTTGTACCGACCCGCTCCTACCCAATTATTATCTAATTAGCGAAACGAATCCGGACAGACCACGACTTCGGACAGTTTGCTCATTAGTTGGCTCGTTAATTATGAGATTAATTATTCGATGTGACAAGATAAGATGGCAATCAGTATCCCACATACTTGTTAATAATTATCAGAGTATTAAGTTTTAATCGAGTAAAATGATCTTGGATGGGACAGGGTATATATTTCTTTGAGTTTTAGTTTGTGTCATCACTCGATGATTTTATTTCTACATAAACGTGTATATAAAAACGCGTATATAAAACAAAGTGCTCAACAAAAACAATTTGTTGGCAATTTGCGTGTTATAATTAAAGGTAATTTTTCATACAATAATTAATAAATATAAAGCATAGCTTAAAACAAAATTCATTAAGGTTTTTCATTTAAGTAAAAATACTTTGAAATATTAGGTAATGATATTATACATTTAAAGAACATCAATATGATGACGTTCTAACGTTAAATGTAACGAGTACTTTATCAATTTGTTTAGCCAGCAAAAGTAAGTTAAAATTATTTATTTACTTAAAACCATTGTTATGTTGTATATTTCATATTTTAAAAACATATATTTTTCATTTTGCACTGTTTGTTTACAGATGGCTTTGTTCAAGTTATCCAAAACTCGCAACGTCCCATTTTTGGTAGACGGCGCTGTACATACAATGAAGGGCGTGACGAAAAGCACAACATGTGATGAAGTCATAGCAAAACTGATTACCAAACAGGACCCAAACATGGCCGTGTTCCTAAGGGTTCACGGTGTGGCGAAAGAACTGCAAGGGAAGAGTAAAATTTTGAAAGTTATACAACATGTACAGTCTTATGAAACATTGAAGAACGTTGAATTGATTATTAAAAATGTGGAAAATATTGCTAAGACCAGTGCCAAGCAAATTACTGATTGCGATCAGTCGCATGTCAAACAAGGGCAATATTCCATTCAGCGCAACTCTTCACGCCTGTCGAGAGAATCCATTAAGAAAATATCCGATCTGGCCTTCTACGTTCGCTACCAGATGAAGAAGGTTCAACTGTTAAAAAATACGGAGAAAAGCAACGCTTACAACGTTCCACGCAACAAATCTCATCGACTCATGACGTCACATGCATCGACCAATAGCATGGACGCATTCTTAGCGAAGATAGACCTTGACGAGATGTCACATTTTCTGAACTTTTGCGAACGAGTTGCGCAGGAGAAACTTGAGAAAGGCACTCTCAAGGGACGAATCACGAAGGAGTTGGAAGCCATTAAACGTCAATCATCAAACCGGCGGGTGTATTTGCAAAGAAAACCTACACCTTCTAATAAGCAACCGACACGTTCAACTTCTACGGGAACAATAGAATCAACCGATACGGGGTATTCCTCCGTAGGAAGTGAAACAGAGACGCAGGTGACTGTGGCCTGCAAAACGGAGAGTATTGCAATCAAGCCGTGCAGGGTTCAGATCGAGGATGACAGCAACGTACCACGACATAGCACCCCTGTTGCCTCCTTCAGCCACATCAAACGAGTGAAAGAAATGCACGAGTGCACGCTGTCTGAGCAATTACTCAAGGGCCTCAATGAGCTTCATGGTAAAAGCGTCATCATGGAGAGGTTTATTGCCGACCAAACCTGCGCTTCCTCATCGACAGTTGTTGTGCGCAAGTCAATGCCATTTGATGATGTCCAGAATGATACATGGGTTGGATACAATGAGCTGCAAATGTCAGATAGTGCAGATGTTACGCGTCATTCGGAAATCGTGGGTCCAAGAAAAATGCGTCGAGAATCAGCTTTTACTAACCTGAACAAATGCACTTCATCAACACGGTTTTCACTGTGCGCGAATCCGCAGGTCAATCGTTCAAGCCAGTTTGACTACTCATTCAATTGCTCGTTTCCACTCATGGATGAACACCAGAGCATCGACTTTACATACAGTTTTACGGAAACCGACACAAGTGATGTCATTGACGAGGTCATCAGGGCAAAGTCGTGTAAAACAGACGAAATCGTCAATTATTATAAGAGAAGAAACACATCGGTATTGGGAGAAGACCTGAACATCACTAAGTGCGAAAAAAACATTTTTGAAGCAAACATTATCTCTGTTGACGAGGACGCGTTCTTAATATGCTGAGCTGTTGAGACGCGTTCTGAAAAAAACTGGGCATAATGCATGTGTGTAAAGTGTCGTCCCGGATTAGCCTGTGAAATCCGCACAGGCTAATCAGGGACGACACTTTCCGCTTTTATGATATTTTTCGTTTAAATGAAGTATCTTCTTAACAAATATCCAATATAGGCGGATAGTGTCGTCCCTGATTAGCCTGCGCGGACTGCACAGGCTAATCTGGGATGACACTTTACGCACATGAATTGAGCTCAGTTTTCTCAGAACGCGAATCTATTGGTTTTAGTATTCGCAGTGTTTTTTTGCTGTTCCTTGTGCTATTTAAAATGACCCTTCACGATCACTTGTGCTTATGCGTTAATGTACAATATTTGTAAATATTTATATCTGTTAAGATATTCAGAGTATATATATCACGGTATGGACATTACATATCAAAATATGCTTAAATGTGTTTGTTAATTAAATATGGCGCGGTAATTGACTAATTGGTTCGCGACTTCTTTCCAGCATAGAGGCGATATGTGCGACGTTTGATATATGAGCCGCGCTCTGTGAAAAGAGGGTTTAATGCATGTGCCTAAAGGGTCGTCCCAGATTAGCCTGTGCAGTCCGCACGTGCTAATCCTAAGACACTTTCCGCCAAAACTTGATTTTTGCTAAGAAGAGACTTTCTTAAAACGAAAAATAGCATTAAATGCGAAAAGTGGCGAACCTTATTAGCCTGTGCGGACTGCACGGGCTTATCTGAGACGACACTTTACGCACATGCATTAAACAATCTTTACACAGAGCACGGTCCATTTGTTGATTTCAACGGCAAATTGCGTTAGGACATGTCAGGAATAAGAGCAGATGATTTATACAATTTGAAGCACGAAATTGCAAAAGTACCACGATGAAAACGCGAAATCAGGATTACCTCTTTTATCACAGTTTACAACTAAATTTTTGCTGTTATGTGTTTTATTGTTATCTCAAATTCGGCATACAGTTTTCGCGCATATCATCTCGTTTTTTTGTGATATTGTCATCATACGGCACCAACGCGATATAATTTCCCGAAATGCTGCTGTCTACATAATTCATCAATATACGACGGCTGTCCACAAAGTACACTCTCAGACTCTCATAATAATAAAAAAAACTTAACATGTGCAATTTACTTGTAAGAGACAATGAATGTTAATACATACAATTTATTTTCTTTCAAATAACATCTAATAGGGCGGACTAAACCTAAAGGTTTATGGATATTTTATAGTTCATAATTACCGCGAGATGTAGCAATAATTGTCGGTGACGATTTGTTTAATATGATCAGATATTAACCGTGGATCCCGACAGTATTAACGTGTTTTATGTACAGCAGTTTACTACAATTTAATAAGCACGAGATAAAAAGTCCTGCCTTTGGAGAATGTGGTAGAAAAATAATGCAATAATTAAACAAAGCCAGCGATAACGAATGTTAAAGAAATTGCTCAACAGCAGAAACAACCAGTTTTTGTTACTTTGTTATTTTTGTTCCTTATGTGCGAAGTAACTACACATTTCTTATTACAGGACAACTCACACTGATAGATGCTTTAATGAATTATTAACCATCTGTTAGACTATAAAAACGCACATGTGTTACCCCTGTTTTGACAAGTAGGCAATGGGCATGCAAATCATTTTACCCAATAATTGCCTAAAAAAACTTATCTGAAAATGTCTTTTATGCATAATCATGAAACACTCGACCAAGTGAAAAACATGGTCAATGGATAGGATTGTGTTACTCATTTATGCCAAGCGTCTAAAAAAGGCCTTGGCAAACAGCGTAGACCCAGATGAGACGCCGCATGATGCGGCGTCTCATATGGGTCTGCGCTGTTTGCTTAAAGGAATTTCAGTAAGAAATATTCTAAATATAGAAATAAATATACTAGACATCCCTAATTTTGGAAATAAATTTATCTATTTTAGAATGATGGGAGAGTCCACTAGGCATACATGGGTTAATACGTTATCTGCTTGCACTGTGACATTATTGTGGATACTCCTTGTCGAAATAGAACACAAATCATCTTCATTTTATTATGGAAAATCCAAATGCAAGGATATTGTGTATTTAAAAACGGTATCATTGAAAATTAACACAGGCACAATTATTTTCATAAATTACGGGTCAGAAATATAATTTGGCAGCCTTTTGTACTTCGTGGTTTGTCAAGTATATGATCGAGGTCGTAACACGAAAACTACATGTATAAAAAAACAACACACATTTAAAGCGTTCTAACTTCTGTTATAAAGCATTCCATTACATGGAGTACTCGTTTGCAATAATCCGGATCGAACTAACTTATATCACGATACACATTATTTGTCAAGAGAATTATGTATATTCCTAATGCAATATATAATAAAGGCAATACGTCAGCGACTTTATGTTGGCGTTTTGACAAGTGAGACAAAATACTGGTAAGTGCCAATATACGTAGTTGATGATTTTGATCTTCGCGTGTTGGTGCTTTTTATTATCTGGTACTTTAAAGGGCGCAATCAGAATTGTTTTATATGTGCGCGTTTTAAAAGCATAATCAGGTTAATTGAATTAAATTCCTACGGAATATAAACATTGAATACCAGCAACCGTGGTTGTTCTTTTACGATCCAGGGCTGTATTTAGCAACTTCAAGTAATAATTATTTGCGCGAATCTGGAAAAAGCTTAGGTATAATAATACAATACAAACGTAATGTTAATTTAAAATATTGAAATAAGTCTTACTTGTGTAAACACAAGCATCCGGGTTCGATTCAGAATAAAAGCAAAACACAATTTATATTGAATTGTGCACCGATTTAAGATTACTTTTCTTGCGAAAACTGCCCAACTAGATAAGAAACAATTTACTATGACTCAACGGATTTGTATGAGTTCAAGCTTTATACAGTAGTGCACACACTTTCATTTAGTGTATATAATCTTTTTCTCTTTTCTTCATTAAAATATTATAATACCACATGTTATGTTTATTTGAAACTTGACTTTGACCTGGATAAATAGCTAGCCCCTGTCTGCATTGTCTTGGTTCAAGATGAATGGTACGACCTTATACCCCCGTCACACCTGACTGGCGTCCTTACTACGTCCTTACGGCGACCTAGGTCGCAGTGAGGACGCCATAGACGCCGGAGGAACGCAGTAAGGACGCAAGAGGACGCAGTGAAGACGCCGAAAATTTCTCAGGACGCGAGCCCACGGCGATCACTTTGAACATGTTCAAAGTGGTTGCCGAAATCCGGCGTTTTTACGGCGTTCTGTTAAGGACGCAATAGTCGTAGTAGGGACGTGGTAGGGTCGCTGTAACGTCGCCATGGGCGTCGTGTGGTCGCCGCCCAAACCCACAGAAAATGATAATTGACTGCAAGGCGACCGTACGGCGACCTTATTGCGACTTTAGTATGTCTTTTGTATATATTCTATCTTTATTTCTTTGTACGTCTATTGCGTCCTCAGAACGACTGTGGCGTCCTTACTGCGACTACATTGCGTGTTCTTACGGCGTCCATTGCGACCCTACAACGACTATGGCGTTCCTACTGCGACCCCAGTGCGTCTTTATGTACGTATTAAGGACGCCGCGAGGACGCCAAGAATGCCATAAACCAGGACGCTAGAGTGACGGGAAGGCGAAAAACAGCATTTTTACCGAAAAAGTCATTGGCGTCCTTACTACGACCATCAGAAATTTCCAGAAACAAAGTCTTAGGTCGCCGGAAGGACGCCAGTCCGGTGTGACGGGGCTATTACCCCTTTGAGAAGTAACCAGATTAAAGCGGGCTAGTTCTCGAATCGAAATGACCTACTTTAATGTTGAAAAAACCCCGGTACTATTTGACGTGTCTTACGATTTCGGGCACGAAAAAACTAAGGTGCACTGTTTATAACAATATCCAAAATAATTCAAGAAGTTGAGATCACGTTCAATGCGTTCTCTACGTGACCATGTATGTTTAATTTATGGTATTATTTAACATACACTTTTTGCCCGGCCATACTCTACACTTCGCGCGTACCCATGCACGTAGTGGTGTCGATACAAATATCATGGATATAGGCGCTTTACTTCATGTCAGCGTGAAGTCTGACTATAGGCTGGCTATTCACTTGCGAGCATCTGGAAATCGCATAGCAAAAGGAGTCAACCATGGTGGTACACGCCGTTTGCACAAGTTAAAGCGTTTGAAAGAAAGACAATCCTCACTTTTTGCATCAAAACAACAACGAAAACAATAACAATAATTAATTTAATGCATTAACATCGAGAGTGTACATGTTTTCTTTTTTTAGGCTACTCGACTTCTTATTATTTAGAATATTCCTTAACCATAATTTGTTATATAAATCCATGTAAATATAATAATAAAGTGTTTTCAACTATCTATTAAAATGACACGCAAAGAGGTTAAAAATGCATTTACATGAACTCGAAAGTTCCGTTTTTTTCAGTGTGCAGGATCACGTGACTTTATGGGATTCACACATGGATGACGATGGATCTTCGTTAAGTGATGCTTTTTTTCAAATAACATTTTGAAACATTTTTTTATAATTTCAACTATTTCATAAAAGACAGTTTTTATGCGGCTTATGGCAATGCGAAAAACAATCGGAATTACTTTATTAGATAATTAATTTCTGAACAAACTGCAAAGAAACCTTTCTTTTATGCACTTAAGATTTTTGCAAACATATGTCAATGACTTGAGATATTTGCAAAAAAAAGTTCTTAACGGTGTGTATGTCCTGTCCGTGTGTAAACCGATGTGAACACCGTTGATCATGCACCCTGTTTTAAATGTTGACAGTTTTTTATATTCCCATTCCAGGGCTGGAGTTAATTTACCGTAAAACAAAGTCTTAAATTGTGCTGACTTAAAAATAATCTGACCAACTATATATATGAATTGTTCCTGCATTTGAAAGAAAAAAAAAATATATGTTTTATATTGTGTAAAGAACTCTAAATAAAATATTTAAATGGAGGCTTAATGTATTATAAAGCAAGCATTGAAGTATTTGAATTACAGTACTCGAGATTGGAAAATGTCAGCCAAGTGTTAATTATAATTGCGAGCATATCTAATCTGGAAATTAGATTGGGATCTTGTCTTGTCGATGACTTGTTACTAGAATTATTGTAGACCTAATTACAACAGTAAATAACAAAAGAATGATTTATCGTGTTGTTTGTTTTTAAACATTACTAATGAGGTAATTAGGTTAAAGCGAATTTAGAAATAATTATGTTCATGTAGGTGAGAATTCTAAAATGCGATAACTGCATAGATAGCATGTTTTCCTGTAGATATGAATCTTTGACGCTACAAGAACGTTTCAATAATAACAAAATGAAACTTGACATAATGCTATACAGATAAAACATTAAATATTGATTAAATGTATATATTATCACCGGGCTCGTATTCCGCTTCTTGATGTGAAGCTACACAATTATCTCTTCCTTACAAAAACCATCTTGTTATATAAATGTTAATAGAATAATTGGTACTTTTCCGTTATAGATAAAAATGCAAAGAATTGGTAAATAGTACGCTATTATACCATACTATTACTTACACGTATTGAAACATGCACTACTCACGTATTCATGTACAACCGAATCAACACAATTTTAATGATATCATATCAACTAAGCTATGTTAAAATTAAGACATTGCGTTTCAAATTGCTAGAAATATCATCTACGCAATGTTAACTGATATGATGCATCTACTTGTGCAAAGGTGACGACTTAATCAGTTTAAAATGCTCATGTAATTTACAATTGCAACAACAACAACACCATAACAATTATTTAACTCTTAAACATACAATTTTTGGTCATAACAATTAACAAAATTATACAAGTGTAATGCATTGATCGGAAAGGTGTAAATTAGATAACAGTAGACTGAACGAGGTTAACACTTTTATAAAATGCTAGTTTAACTACTTTCATTTTGTGTCTCATTATTATCCTGTGTGATCATTCCTCACAAACACACGTGTAAGATTCATACGCTCAGCAAAAAAAATCACGAGAATAACTATTCTGTACATGGACACAGAAACTCTTATCAAATTATTGTTCATACTAACTTTGTATTTGATGGATGAAATAATAGATTGAAAATAACACCATTTAGATTTATTATAACCTTTTATTGTGTTACTAATTTTTGTAGAGAGACAATCTGTTTTTTGCTGAATCTTGTTTTGGAACATCACTACCATAGATTTTGTAAACAAAAATTAGGGCATTAAACAGAAATGAAACTTTTTGTATTTGTTTTTAATATTAACGTCTTAAAACTTTAATTGAATCAACGTTTATATCACTAATTTTCAAGTTAATTCATTCTTGTCTCTCTGTTTAGATAGTATTTAGAAGCCACATACAAATATACTTTTAATAAATAGTTTTGACATTCTGGTTTTCACTTACGAAGATCAGCGTCATATATTAATAATATCTAGACAGGTTTTGGTATCACGAATGCATATTGTTTAAACGAGCCAGAAAAGACAGGGGCTACTAAACAAAACATGAGGGTAAAACAAAACCGTAAGAAATAAATGCAACGTAAACTACATTTTAAAAGGTTAATTGCATCAACAATTTGCATTCTCAACATGTAAATATCAGCGAACAACATTAATTATCATGTCAGATGTGTTTATCTTAAAGGAATATCTGTTTTAATTATTCAGGATTGCTTTCTTGTACCGACCCGCTCCTACCCAATTATTATCTAATTAGCGAAACGAATCCGGACAGACCACGACTTCGGACAGTTTGCTCATTAGTTGGCTCGTTAATTATGAGATTAATTATTCGATGTGACAAGATAAGATGGCAATCAGTATCCCACATACTTGTTAATAATTATCAGAGTATTAAGTTTTAATCGAGTTAAATGATCTTGGATGGGACAGGGTATATATTTCTTTGAGTTTTAGTTTGTGTCATCACTCGATGATTTCATTTCTACATAAACGTGTATATAAAAACGCGTATATAAAATAAAGTGCTCAACAAAAACAATTTGTTGGCAATTTGCGTGTTATAATTAAAGGTAATTTTTATACAATAATTAATAAATATAAAGCATAGCTTAATACGAAATTCATTAAGGTTTTTCATTTAAGTAAAAATACTTTGAAATATTAGGTAATGATATTATACATTTAAAGAGCATCAATATGATGACGTTCTAACGTTAAATGCAACGAGTACTTTATCAATTTGTTTAGCCAACCAAAAGTAAGTTAAAGTTATTTATTTACTTAAAACCATTTATATGTTGTATATTTCATATTTTAAAAACATATATTTTTCATTTTGCACTGTTTGTTTACAGATGGCTTTGTTCAAGTTATCCAAAACTCGCAACGTCCCATTTTTGGTAGACGGCACTGTACATACAATGAAGGGCGTTACGAAAAGCACAACATGTGATGAAGTCATAGCAAAACTGATTACCAAACAGGACCCAAACATGGCCGTGTTCCTAAGGGTAGACGGTGTGGCGAAAGAACTGCAAGGGAAGAGTAAAATTTTGGAAGTTATACAACATGAACAGTCTTATGAAACATTGAAGAACGTTGAATTGATTATTAAAAATGTGGAAAATATTGCTAAGACCAGTGCCAAGCAAATTATTGATTGCGATCAGTCGCATGTCAAACAAGGGCAATATTCCATTCAGCGCAACTCTTCACGCCTGTCGAGAGAATCCATTAAGAAAATATCCGATCTGGCCTTCTACGTTCGCTACCAGATGAAGAAGGTTCAACTGTTGAAAAATACGGAGAAAAGCAACGCTTACAACGTTCCACGCAACAAATTTCATCGACTCATGACGTCACATGCATCGACCAATAGCATGGACGCATTCTTAGCGAAGATAGACCTTGACGAGATGTCACATTTTCTGAACTTTTGCGAACGAGTTGCGCAGGAGAAACTTGAGAAAGGCACTCTCAAGGGACGAATCACGAAGGAGGTGGAAGCCATTGAACGCCAATCATCAAACCGGCGGTTGTATTTGCAAAGAAAACCTACACCTTCTAATAAGCAACCGACACGTTCAACTTCTACGGGAACAATAGAATCAACCGATACGGGGTATTCCTCCGTAGGAAGTGAAACAGAGACGCAGGTGACTGTGGCCTGCACAACGGAGAGTATTGCAATCAAGCCGTGCAGGGTTCAGATTGAGGATGACAGCAACGTACCACGTCATAGCACCCCTGTTGCCTCCTTCAGCCACACCAAACGAGTAAAAGAAATGCACGAGTGCACGCTGTCTGAGCAATTACTCGAGAGTTTCAATGAGCTTCATGGTAAAAGCGTCATCATGGAGAGGTTTATGGCCGACCAAACATGCGCTTCCTCATCGACAGTTGTTGTGCGCAAGTCAGTGCCATTTGATGATGTCCAGAATGATACGTGGGTTGGATACAATGAGCTGCAAATGTCAGATAGTGCAGATGTTACGCGTCATTCGGAAATCGTGGGTCCAAGAAAAATGCGTCGAGAATCAGCTTTTACTAACCTGAACAAATGCACTTCATCAACGCGGTTTTCACTGTGCGCGAATCCGCAGGTCAATCGTTCAAGCCAGTTTGACTACTCATTCAACTGCTCGTTTCCACTCATGGATGAACACCAGAGCATCGACTTTACATACAGTTTTACGGAAACCGACACAAGTGATGTCATTGACGAGGTCATCAGGGCAAAGTCGTGTAAAACAGACGAAATCGTCAATCATTATAAGAGAAGAAACACATCGGTATTGGGAGAAGACCTGAACATCACTAAGTGCGAAAAAAACATTTTTGAAGCAAACATTATCTCTGTTGACGAGGACGACTTTTTTAACGAGTCGCGTTCTTAATATGCTGAGCTGTTGAGACGCGTTCTGAAAAAACTGGGCATAATGCATGTGCGTAAAGTGTCGTCCCGGATTAGCCTGTGAAATCCGCACAGTCTAATCAGGGACGACACTTTCCGCTTTTATGAAATTTTTCGTTTAAATGAAGTATCTTTTTAACAAAAAACCAATATAGGCGGATAGTGTCGTCCCTGATTAGCCTGCGCGGACTGCACAGGCTAATCTGGGATGACACTTTACACACATGATTTGAGCTCAGTTTTCTCAGAACGCGAATCTATTGGTTTTAGTATTCGCAGTGGTTTTTGCTGTTCCTTGTGCTATTTAAAATGACCCTTCACGATCACTTGTGCTTATGCGTTAATGTACAATATTTGTAAATATTTATATCTGTTAAGATATTCAGAGTATATATATCACTGTATGTACATTAAATATCAAAATATGCTTAAATGTGTTTGTTAATTAAATATGGCGCGGTAATTGACTAATTGGTTCGCGACTTCTTTCCAGCATAGATGCGATATGTGCGACGTTTGATATATGAGCCGCGCTCTGTGAAAAGAGGGTTTAATGCATGTGCGTAAAGGGTCGTCCCAGATTAGCCTGTGCAGTCCGCAAGTGCGAATCATAAGACACTTTCTGCCAAAACTTGATTTTTGCTAAGAAGAGACTTTCTTAAACGAAAAATAACCTTATTAGCCTGTGCGGACTGCATAGATAGCCTGTTTCCCTGTAGATATGAATCTTTGACGCTACAAGAACGTTTCAATAATAACAAAATGAAACTTGACATAATGCTATACAGATAAACATTAAATATCGATTTAATGTATATATTATCACCGGGCTCGTATTCCGCTTTTTGATGTGAAGCTACACAATTATTTCTTCCTCACAAAACCATCTTGTTATATAAATGTTAATAGAATAATTGGTACTTTTCCGTTATACATAAAAATGCAAAGAATTGGTCAATAGTACGCTATAATACCGTACTATTACTTACACAAGTATTAAAACATGCACTACTCACGTAATCATGTACAACAGAATCAACAAAATTTTAATGATATCATATCAAATAAGCTATGTTAATTTAAGACATTGCGTTTCAAATTGCTAGAAATATCATCTACGCAATGTTCACTGATATGATGCATCTACTTGTGCAAAGGTGACGACTTAATCAGTTTAAAATGCTCATGTAATTAACAATTGCAACTTAAACATACAATTTTTGGTCATAACAATTAACAAAATTATACAAGTGTAATGCATTGATAGGAAAGGTGTAAATTAGATAACAGTAGACTGAACGAAGTTAACATTTTTATAAAATGCTAGTTTAACTACTTTTATTTTGTGTCTCATTATTATCCTGTGTGATCATTCCTCAAAAACACACATGTAACATTCATACGCTCAGCCAAATAAATCACGAGAATAACTATTCTGTACATTACCAAGGGACACAGAAACTCTTATCAAATTATTGTTCATACTAACTTTGTATTTGATGGATGAAATAATAGATTGAAAATAACACCATTTAGATTTATTATAACCTTTTATTGTGTAACTAATTTGTAGAGAGACAATCTGTTTTTTGCTGAATCTTGTTTTGGAACATAACTACCATAGATTTTGTAAAATAATTTAGGGCATTAAACAGAAATGAAACTATTTGTATTTGTTTTTAATATTTACGTCTTAAAACTTTAATTGAATCAACGTTTATATCACTAATTTTCAAGTTAATTCATTCTTGTCTCTCTGTTTAGATAGTATTTAGAAGCCACATACAAATATACTTTTAATGAATAGTTTTGACATTCTGGTTTTCACTTACGAAGATCAGCGACATATATTTATAATATCTAGACAGGTTTTGGTATCACGAGTGCATATTGTTTAAACGAGCCAGAAAAGACAGGGGCTACTAAACAAAACATGAGGGTAAAACAAAGCCGTAAGAAATAAATGAAACGTAAACTATATTTTAAAAGGTTAATTGCATCAACAATTTGCATTCTCAACATGTAAATATCAGCGAACAACAGTAATTATCATGTCAGATATGTTTATCTTAAAGGAATATCTGCATAAATTATTCAAATTTGCTTTCTTGTACCGACCCGCTCCTACCCAAATTATTATCTAAAATTAGCGAAACGAATCCGGACAAACCACGACTTCGGACAGTTTGCTCATTAGTTGGCTCGTTAATTATGAGATTAATTATTCGATGTGACAAGATAAGATGGCAATCAGTATCCCACATACTTGTTAATAATTATTAGAGTATTAAGTTTTAATCGAGTAAAATGATCTTGGATGGGACAGGGTATATATTTCTTTGAGTTTTAGTTTGTGTCATCACTCGATGATTTCATTTCTACATAAACGTGTATATAAAAACGCGTATATAAAATAAAGTGCTCAACAAAAACAATTTGTTGGCAATTTGCGTGTTATAATTAAAGGTAATTTTTCATACAATAATTAATAAATATAAAGCATAGCTTAATACGAAATTCATTAAGGTTTTTCATTTAAGTAAAAATACTTTGAAATATTAGGTAATGATATTACACATTTAAAGAACATCAATATGATGACGTTCTAACGTTAGTTGTAACGCGTACTTTATCAATTTGTTTAGCCAACCAAAAGTTAGTGAAAGTTATTTATTTACTTAAAACCATTTATATGTTGTATATTTCATATTTTAAAAACATATATTTTTCATTTTGCACTGTTTGTTTACAGATGGCTTTGTTCAAGTTATCCAAAACTCGCAACGTCCCGTTTTTGGTAGACGGCGCTGTACATACAATGAAGGGCGTGACGAAAAGCACAACATGTGATGAAGTCATAGCAAAACTGATTACCAAACAGGGCCCAAACATGGCCGTGTTCCTAAGGGTAGACGGTGTGGCGAAAGAACTGCAAGGGAATAGTAAAATTTTGGAAGTTATACAACATGTACAGTCTTATGAAACATTGAAGAACGTTGAATTGATTATTAAAAATGTGGAAAATATTGCTAAGACCAGTGCCAAGCAAATTATTGATTGCGATCAGTCGCATGTCAAACAAGGGCAATATTCCATTCAGCGCAACTCTTCACGCCTGTCGAGAGAATCCATTAAGAAAATATCCGATCTGGCCTTCTACGTTCGCTACCAGATGAAGAAGGTTCAACTGTTAAAAAATGCGGAGAAAAGCAACGCTTACAACGTTCCACGCAACAAATTTCATCGACTCATGACGTCACATGCATCGACCAATAGCATGGACGCATTCTTAGCGAAGATAGACCTTGACGAGATGTCACATTTTCTGAACTTTTGGGAACGAGTTGCGCAGGAGAAACTTGAGAAAGGCACTCTCAAGGGACGAATCACGAAGGAGGTGGAAGCCATTGAACGTCAATCATCAAACCGGCGGGTGTATTTGCAAAGAAAACCTACACCTTCTAATAAGCAACCGACACGTTCAACTTCTACGGGAACAATAGAATCAACCGATACGGGATATTCCTCCGTAGGAAGTGAAACAGAGACGCAGGTGACTGTGGCCTGCAAAACGGAGAGTATTGCAATCAAGCCGTGCAGGGTTCAGATCGAGGATGACAGCAACGTACCACGTCATAGCACCCCTGTTGCCTCCTTCAGCCACATCAAACGAGTGAAAGAAATGCACGAGTGCACGCTGTCTGAGCAATTACTCGAGAGCTTCAATGAGCTTCATGGTAAAAGCGTCATCATGGAGAGGTTTATTGCCGACCAAACCTGCGCTTCCTCATCGACAGTTGTTGTGCGCAAGTCAGTGCCATTTGATGATGTCCAGAATGATACGTGGGTTGGATACAATGAGCTGCAAATGTCAGATAGTGCAGATGTTACGCGTCATTCGGAAATCGTGGGTCCAAGAAAAATGCGTCGAGAATCAGCTTTTACTAACCTGAACAAATGCACTTCATCAACACGGTTTTCACTGTGCGCGAATCCGCAGGTCAATCGTTCAAGTCAGTTTGACTACTCATTCAATTGCTCGTTTCCACTCATGGATGAACACCAGAGCATCGACTTTACATACAGTTTTACGGAAACCGACACAAGTGATGTCATTGACGAGGCCATCAGTGCAAAGTCGTGTAAAACAGACGAAATCGTCAATCATTATAAGAGAAGAAACACATCGGTATTGGGAGAAGACCTGAACATCACTAAGTGCGAAAAAAAACATTTTTGAAGCAAACATTATCTCTGTTGACGAGGACGACTTCTTTAACGAGTCGCGTTCTTAATATGCTGAGCGGTTGAGACGCGTTCTGAAAAAACTGGGCATAATGCATGTGCGTAAAGTGTCGTCCCGGATTAGCCTGTGAAATCCGCACAGGCTAATCAGGGACAACACTTTCCGATGACTGCACAGGCTAATCTGGGATGACACTTTACGCACATGAATTGAGCTCAGTTTTCTCAGAACGCGAATCTATTGGTTTTAGTATTCGCAGTGGTTTTTTGCTGTTCCTTGTGCTTTTTAAAATGACCCTTCACGATCACTTGTGCTTATGCGTTAATGTACAATATTTGTAAATATTTATATCTGTTAGATATTCAGAGTATATATATCACGGTATGGACATTAAATATCAAAATATGCTTAAATGTGTTTGTTAATTAAATATGGCGCGGTAATTGACTAATTGGTTCGCGACTTCTTTCCAGCATAGATGCGATATGTGCGACGTTTGATATATGAGCCGCGCTCTGTGAAAAGAGGGTTTAATGCATGTGCGTAAAGGGTCGTCCCAGATTAGCCTGTGCAGTCCGCACGTGCTAATCCTAAGACACTTTCCGCCAAAACTTGATTTTTGCTAAGAAGAGACTTTCTTGAAACGAAAAATAGCATTAAACCTTATTAGCCTATGCGGACTGCACGGGCTTATCTGAGACGACACTTTACGCACATGCATTAAATAATCTTTACACAGAGCACGGTCCATTTATTGATTTCAACGGCTAATTGCGTTAGGACATGTAAGGAATAAGAGCAGATGATTTAAACAATTTGAAGCACGAAATTGCAAAAGAACCACGATGAAAACGCGAAATCAGGATTACCACTTTTATCACAGTTTACAACTAAATTTTCGCTTTTATGTGTTTTATTGTTATCTCAAATTTGGCATACAGTTTTCGCGCATTCACTCTCGTTTTTTTTGGTGATATTGTCATCATACGGCACCAACGCGATACAATTTCACGAAATGCTGCTGTCTACATAATTCATCAATATACGACGGCTGTCCACAAAGTACACTCTCAGACTCTCATAATAATAAAAAAAAATTAACATGTGCAATTTACTTGTAAGAGACAATGAATGTTAGTCCATACAGGTTTATGGATGTTTTATAGTTCATAATTATCGCGAGATGTAGCAATAATTGTCGGTGACGATTTGTTTAATATGATCAGATATTAACCGTGGATCCCGAAAATGACACCAGTCGACAGTATTAACGTGTTTTATGTACAGCAGTTTACTACAATTTAATAAGTACGAGATAAAAAGTCCTGCCTTTGGAGAATGTGGTAGAAAAATAATGCAATAATTAAACAAAGCAAGCGATAACGAATGTTAAAGAAATTGCTCAACAGCAGAAACAACCAGTTTTTGTTACTTTGTTATTTTTGTTCATTATGTGTGCGAAGTAACTACACATTTCTTATTACAGGATAACTCACACTGATAGATGCTTTAATGAATCATTAACCATATGTTAGACCATAAAAACGCACATGTGTTACCCCTGTTTTGACAAGTAGCCAATGGGCATGCAAATCATTTTACCCAATAATTGCCTTAAACAATCTTATCTGAAAATGTCTTAAAGCATAATCATGAAACACTCGACCAAGTGAAAAACATGGTCAATGGATAGAATTGTGTTACTCATTTATGCCAAGCGTCTAAAAAAAGGCCTTGGCAAACAGCGTAGACCCAGATGAGACGCCGCATGATGCGGCGTCTCATATGGGTCTGCGCTGTTTGCTTAAAGGAATTTCAGTAAGAAATATTCTAATTATAGAAATAAATATACTAGACATCCCTAATTTTGGAAATAAATTTATCCCTTTTAGAATGATGGGAGAGTCCACTAGGCATACATGGGTTAATACGTTATCTGCTTGCACTGTGACATTATTGTGGATACTATTTGTCGAAATAGAACACAAATCACCTTCATTTTATTATGGAAAATCCAAATGCAAGGATATTGTGTATTTAAAAACGGTATCACTGAAAATTAACACAGGCACAATTCTTTTTATAAATTACGGGTCAGAAATATAATTTGGCAGCCTTTTATACTTCGTGGTTTGTCAAGTATATGATCGAGGTCGTAACACGAAAACTATAAAAAAAAAACACATTTATAGCGTTCTAACTTCTGTTATAAAGCATGCCATTACATGGAGTACTCGTTTGCAATAATCCGGATCGAAATAACTTATATCACGACACACATTATTTGTCAAGAGAATTATGTATATTCCTAATGCAATATATAATAAAGGCAATACGTCAGCGACTTTATGTTTGCGTTTTGACAAGTGAGACAAAATACTGGTAAGTGCCAATATACTTAGTTGATGATTTTGATCTTCGCGTGTTGGTGCTTTTTATTATCTGGTACTTTAAAGGGCGCAATCAGAATTGTTTTATATGTGCGCGTTTTAAAAGCATAATCAGGTTAATTGAGTTAAATTCCTACGTAATATAAACATTGAATACTAGCAACTGTGGTTGTTCTTTTACGATCCAGGGCTGTATTTAGCAATTTCAAGTAATAATTATTTGCGCGAATCTGGAAAAAGCTTAGGTATAATAATACAATACAAACGTAATGTTAATTTAAAATATTGAAATAAGTTTTACTTGTGTAAACACAAGCATCCAGGTTCGATTCAGAATAAAAGCAAAACACAATTTATATTGAATTGTGCACCTATTTTAGATTACGTTTCTTGCGAAAACTTCCCAACTAGATGGGAAACAATTTACTATGACTCAACGGATTTGTATGAGTTCAGGCCCTATACAGTAGTGCATACACTTTCATTTAGTGTATATAATCTTTTTCTCTTTTCTTCATTAAAATATTATAATACCACATGTTATGTTTATTTGAAACTTGTCTTTGACCTGGATAAATAGCTAGCCCCTGTCCGCATTGTCTTGGTTCAAGATGAATGGTACGACCTTATACCCCCGTCACGCCGGACTGGCGTCCTTACTACGTCCTTACGGCGACCCAGGTCGCAGTGAGGACGCCATAGACGCCGAGAAACGCAGTAAGGACGCAAGAGGACGCAGTGAAGACGCCGAAAATGATATATATATATATATATATATATATATATATATATATATATATATATATATATATATATATATATATATATATATATATATATATATCTATATATATATATATAGATATATATATATATATATATATATATATATATATATATATATATATATAGATATAGATATATAAATATAAGCTAATTGTTTAACAATTAAAAAGCATGTGTAACAAGGATTGGACAAGTTAGAAATGCTCATACACAAATAATTGTTGGAAACGCCGGTCATGATCGTGCTATAAAAAGACCAGTCTTAAAATACCCTTTATGTGTAATGATAATAAATTCGACCTTAGGGAACACTTGGCCTCTGAGTAATAAGTGACTATGATTGGGTCTGACATTAACTGTTTGCATCGAAATATTGTGTTTTGAACACTATGTCTTAAAATACCAGATATATCACCGCCGATCGTATGCCAAAATCATAAAATAATAAAAGGCCCCTACTTAATAAAATAAGATTTATTATATGTTTTTGTATTCGAAAACCGGCATTTCATAGGCATCCCCAGAAAGATGTGGTAAATGTTAGAGAAACATTTATGTATGAAAATAAAATGAACGGAACACTTGACGTTTGCTCAATTTCAAGCCATCTTTCAATAAGTATTGTTAGAAGCATAACTTAAAGTAAACACGTATAATACATATACTAGTAAAATTTTGAAAACAAAAGAGAGAAAAATCCGTCGACCATTATTTACCGATGTTGCTGATGTGCCTGTCTGAAAAAGGTGATACTAGTATACTGAAGATAAATAAATGAAACTGTATCCTTACCCCTGGTCAAAACGGCTTGTTTGACCAATACATGTATATACTTTAATATTGCATTAAGTTGACCAAATATGGTTTGCAAATAAACGCGCGTAGTTTCATATTCCAGTCGATGAATTTCCAATCATCCGAAAGATTAATATAGCCATTTGTTAAAAAATGCATAAAATAATTGCAAGTGCACGTACATTATATGGAAAGCTCAAATTGCATAGCATAATTGCAAATGCACGTACATTCTATGGAAAGCTCAAATTGCATAACATAATTGCGAATGCACGTAAATTCTACGGAAAGCTATACATTGTTTTGTACGTATTTGAAAACTGTTTCCTATGGAAATGTACTCAGTTAAACTTGCATTCACAAATGCAAAGTGCGCGATATAACTTGGCAGCCGTTCGTACTACATTACGTGTCATGTCATTTACATTTATTTTGGTGAAATCGTAACAAGAAACATCAAAACAAACCAACATTATAAAACAACATCTCGTGAAAGCATCGTGTCCGGCGATTTGTTTCGACCTACATTAATGGCGTTCTGGCAATTATATTTATTACTCGAAGAAATGAATCTGATTGTAAATGATTGTTACATCTTCGCATCGATTTGGCTAGTATATAATAGATGATAATTTCGTTATGTAATATATAATGCCATACACTCGCCAGCACTTTTAGTTGAATGTTTTGATATATAGGATAAGCTAGTGACAATAAAAACAAGACTATTGCCAAGCAATATATGTCCCCTACCAGCTCCACCATTGTCAGATTTAGTTTTGTTGACATAGCAAACCAGAATTTTTGACGTTGGAACAAAATGAAATGACGTGCATAATGTCCATATTGCCATCTATCCATCTTTCAAGTTTCATGAAAAAATATGAAGAACTTTTAAAGTTGTCGCAGGATCCAGAAAAGTGTGACAGACAGACTCACAGACATACGCACAGAGCGCAAACCATAAGTCCCCTTCTGGTGAAACCGATATGGGACAATAAAGCATATGTTGTGGTATTGATCTTCATGTGTTGGTTTAAAAATAAATCTTGTACTTGATCAGTGACAATCTGATTTGTTTATGTGTAAACGCTTTTGTAAACGTTAATAGCTTACTTTAAGGAAAATCCTATGTCGTAAAACAACACCATATGTTTTGAAAAAGAGTCAACGCATGCATCTATGTTTGATTCATTCAAACAACAACAATGATTTAACAAAACACAGCACATATTTTATTTTGCATTCATAAAGTATAAAGATGTCTTTAACTAAAAAATATGAAAAATATAAATAAACTCGAATACTAATTTGAGTAAAGGCTTTAAACATGGTTGAATATCGTTTGAGTTATTGCGAATCTTGCCTTTTCTTTATATTCTATTGTAATTTTCCATTACTCCATCTTATGATTGGTTTCAAACACATGTCGAACCATTTCTTAAAATATATACCGGTAATACATTGGCATTAAAATGCTGCTTAAATTGATATATAAATAATTGCTGACCGTGAAAAATATGTACATGTGTATCTTGTCGCGGAAGCTTGCTCGTATTGCAATACAAACGATCGAAAGAATTAAGTTTTAAGGGTACGAGATGACCTAGGTACAATTTGACCTGTTCAACGATTGACGGTATGAGCTAACCACGGTACGAAATGATCTTTTGTAAGAATTATGGTACGCGTTCATCCTAGATTATTTTGACCCGGTTAAAGATATCGACTACGAGCAAAACCAGGTACGAAATGAATTAATGAATGCTAAGTGTAGGACCTTTCACAAGTACGAATATACATGAGAACAGCTTGATGTCACTTGCTTAGCATGTGTAACCGTTGTATCGGCACTCTTAATGAAAACATCTAAATATTTTAAGTGAAAAGATTGAAAAACATACATGTTTAATACGTCAATCTATAGTTTACTGTGTATTTTTTGACATAACAACAAAAACTGTATTAAAATCGGTTATGTTTTGCCAAACTACGGGCGAGAAGCCCAATGTATAAATCAGTATCATGTACACCGTTTCTCATAGTATCGGCCCTTCTGATTGGTTGCTAAGATTTGTTCCTATGCGCATGTTCTTTTTCTATAAATAGTCTCTTAATGGAAAAACAAAACTCTCTTTCATGTTTGTCTTACCTTATTTTTTTCACAAATAAGCGGCTTATACAACATTTGATAAACTTACCAATAAACCAAAAACAAGCTAATACAGTTATGTGTAATCATAATATCGGCCTGGAATCGAAATGAACTACATTCAAATAAAAACCGGAAATCATGAGAAAGATCGTCGTAATAGTAATCAATAAACAGCAAATAAATTAAAACTTCTAAAAATGGAGAAAAAACAAACACATTTACTGTCCAGCACTTCTTGAGGGGTTTTCGTCGAAGGCATGATACAATGAGAATAATGGATACTCCGCTACGAAAAGAACTGGTGAAAAATTAAGGGTTCGAGAAGACATTGATATGAAATTATCTGATAAAAGATCGAGGGTGCAGGCTTACCTAACAATTTACTGACTAAGTATAATATTTAGGGTAAGAGCTAACCCCGGCACGAACCGCCATCGTATCGGTAGAGATGGACACACATTAAACTTGTTTTTCTTTAATGTTTTTTAGCTCGCCTGTTTTTGGAGAAAACCCGAGGTATTGTCATAGCCAGCTTGTCGTGTCCGCCGTCGTGTCAAGGTTTGTTGAGTTTTTAACATTGGCTCTAAAACCGAAGTCCTTCCACCTACAACTTTGAAACTTCATATGTAGATGCACATTGATGAGTTCTACACGCCACACCCATTTTTGGGTCACTAGGTCAAAGGTCAAGGTCACTGTGACCTCTAAAAAAATAAGTTCTGACAATCTTTCGCAGCCGAGCGTGGCACCCGTTATGCGGTGCTCTTGTTTTTTACCTTGTCTTAATATATCAGCTTATCTTAGTCCCCTTGTCTTAAACTAAGCGAAGCGTATTTCGGTTGAGAATATTTGTATAGAAAATATTTCAGGCGCATATGCAATCTTCAAAATGAGGTTAGTTTAATCTTTCATTAGCTTTTAAGTAAGTAGTTTTCAAGTAACATTTTTTGTCGTCAAACAATCAAATCCGAACCAGGTGCATAATCCAACTAGAAATGGCGCGGCAGAGGCCGACGCGTATCTCCACGCCGCATGCTTTCTAGTAAAATGAGTGAAAAACTCTGACACGGCCCCACCCCAACCTCCATTACTTTTGACCCAGGGGTCAGATCAAAATTCCAAATAATGCACCGTCGCACATATTCTTATGGCTCGTATGTAAGTTTAAAGGTTCAATTGGTTATAGTGTAGGAGGAGATAGTGGTCAGGACGGACAGACGGCGGAGTGTAACGTAAATTTGTTTTATACGACCACTATGTAGTCTTTTTTTGTAGCCTCCTTATTTTTATTTCTTTAAAAAATCTCAGTTACGGTCGAAAAACCATCGCTGCTGTCTGTTTGATATGGAAATGGCGTGAGTAAAATCGACGTGTCTACCATACGCAAAACACATGAAGGATTTCACCTGGTTACGCTTGTGAACATATTACTTATAAACCATATTTTACTAGGATTACCTAAAGATGAATGTAAAATCTGCTGCTCGTGTTCTAATATTTATGCCATTGATGTACAAAGCAAGAGAGTTCATTCTCGTCCAGATAGTTTGAATAGCAAAGCAAATTGATGCATTACGTAATTATTCCACTTCATTCATAGACTGAAGCGAAAATACCTGGATTACAACGTATTTATTAATTATACATTATTGATGTTGTATGTTTCGCATTGTGACACGTCACCGCAGGGTGTGTTTATTAACCTTGGTATAGATATAAATAGAAAACATTTTCAGTGCACAATGTAAATGCTTGAGAACGTACTTAGCACCACACAACGAATTATAACATAACTTATTGCAAAGATCCTTTATACTCTTAACCAAAACATCATTTTTATGTATATTACTCCATTTATATTAATGTCGATTGGAAAAATGTGTTCAACATACCTGCCAATTGGGTAGGTGGTAATAATGTATTACTCATAGTTATGAGTTAATTTATTATTCTCTATTCTCAAAATACTATTAAATTCTCCTCTTCTTTTTCAACCATATTATAATCATCATATCAACATCATTATCATTATCATACAAATAATAACCCAACGACAAAATAGGAGTGTGTGCTTGTATTTGACAGGGCTTTCGACACATAAATGCAAAACACAATTCTTCTTACGCCCGTATGTGTTCCATGTGCCACCGCTCAGTTGTGGAGCCTCGAGACGACTGTAAACGGTGTAAAATCTTTGTTTAGATGTGTCTAAAGCACTGAAACGATACTATATAAATGCTGTAGGGCATGCAATTATGAATACTTAACATGCACATGTATGGCATTTAAAAAAGTGCAAATGTATTCATAACAATTCGACGGCAAGTATATACATAAATCAACAGTTACTGTTTGAATAAACTGATCCCCGCCGATGCACAAAGTGCACACAGGACGCCCTCAATGCCCATCAATCACGTTAAGTTGCTTAAATATTATACATTTACAAATGTGAAACATTAATTTGTTTAAAGAAGCTGCTATTATCTGTAAGATTCATTCACCACCACCAATCAAGAATAGTGTACATGACTTATACGTACACCCCATACAATTATAAGAAGTAATAAACGATTCAGGTAAAACCGCGAGCGGGATACGCAACCCTTCTGCACGTTTTTCGTTTCTTTCATTTAATGGCAGGGGGACGTATGGGGACACATGGCTCAAGACCGGTGTCTAGGTGCCTTCATCACCTCCCGAAACATTGAATTTTAGAGAAATCTACAAATTAGCAGCTATTATTATACTGTAGAAATTAATAATTCTTTAGCAAAACATGTAAATAAAACGTTATCAATTTCATTGCGCGAATTAACATAACAAACAGACATCAACAGCATCCCGTACACAACCCGGACACCAACAAGAAACAAATATATATATATATACATATATATATATATATATATATATATATATATATATATATATATATATATATATATATATATATATATATATATATATATATATATATATATATATATATATATATATATATATATACAAAAACGCTGCTTGTATTAAATAATACAAGGCTTATAGAGACAGCTACTTTAAACCGACTTCCAACATAAAACAAGGCACACCAAAACGAAAAATGAAGTAATCGTAAAATAAGAATATTTTTTAAAATTAAACGTTCATTACGTAAGACAAAAAAAATTCTGACATTTAAACATTCCAAGATTTCAATAAATATGCTGGAGGTACTATCTCCAGGAAGTGAGAGTCTCGAAAACATGAAACACATGACTTAAAAATACACATTTAAGGGGCCTTTTCACAGATTTTGGCATGTTTTGAAGTTTGTCATTTAATGCTTTATATTGATGAATATAAACATTAAATATTAAAAGCTCCAGTAAAAAAAATCAAAAATAAAGAAAAAAAAGTAGCCCGCAGCAGGGCTCGAACCAGTGACCCCCGGAATCATGAAGTAAAAACGCATACCCAACTGAGCTATCCTGACAAGCATACATACGATGCGTATTTTATACGTTATATTAGCAATCTTCGTAGTTTCACAAATTTAAACGACAGCAGAACTCACAAACATCATAACTTAACCGAAAATTTGCGAATCTGAAACATTTTTTTTTTGAATTTTGTCAATTTACCAAACCGTGAAAAGATCCCTTTAAATCGCAATACAAGATAAGTATTGATGCAAAGCATCTAAGGGCGTCGGGAATTTCAGTGTGAAAGGCACTCAATGAAGTTACATGGAACGATTTTTGTCTACTGTATATATTAATATATTGGCCGATTATTTTAAACAAAATAGAAAAAGATACTGGCATAACCATTATCTATGATTGTGTGTTATAACCCCCAAATAACCATTATCTATGATGTTGTGTTATAACCCCCAAATAACCATTATCTATGATTTTGTGTTGTAACCCCCAAATATTTCATAGTTCATTTTATTTACATTGGTTTCCTTTTTTAGTGGCATCCGTATCCGTTTTAAAAAATCTGCTTCATCTTGTAAGCGTAATTTCATGCTTTTCTCAACTTTAAGGGGAGATGATTCTGAACTTATTCTTACGTTGATCATTTACGATAGGGGTTGAGTACTCATTGATATGAACACACTGTAAAAGTTTTAATGTGCTTACGACCCCCCCCCCCCCACCCTCTTATACATATATTTCATGGGCATCATAAAAACAAAAAATGGTTACAATAAAACAGCATATTTATTTAAACTAAAATGTCTACATCAAAACAAAAAGTTAACATAGAACACAAATACAATAATTTGATTCTACTGGGGCTCGAACCTTGGGCCTCTGACATGTGAAGCGAGCGTGTAACCACTACACTACGTAACCGCTTCAAAAATCACCTTCTAACTAAGATATTAATAAGCTATTAATAGTCGGTTTAAATGTAAACCCGGAAGTTTAAACGCTGGGTCGTGAGCGGGGTTAAAGGTCCATACTAAAGGGTTCATACCACTGGCAAGATACGGGTCAGGCCTGCGGCCTTCGATATGTGGTTTAAAAAAAACCTGTAGGAGGACTTGATAGTAATGAGACTGGGGTGCTATGATGGTGCTCCTCATTGATAAGCGGCTGCTTCCTTTATCAAGACTCATTATTACAAATAATAATACGTGTCGCGCTTCGCGCTCTATAGCGCCTTTATTAGTAACTAGGTGGTTGCTAGGATAGTGGGACAAAGAAGGTTTTAATGTGTTTACGAACCCCTCCCCCACCCTCTCACACATATATTTCATGGGCATAATAAAAACAAAAATTGTTACAATAAAACAGCATATTTATTTAAACTAAAATGTCTACATCAAAACAAAAAGTTAACATAGAACACAAATAAAATAATTTGATTCTACCGGGGCTCGAACCTTAGACCTCTCGCATGTGAAGCGAGCGTGTAACCACTACACAATGGAACCGCTTGAAATCACCTTCTAACTAAGATATTAATTAATAAGTGACTGTAGTGTTACGGTTATCAATAAAGCAATAAACCGTGTAATCGCTGTCGCCTTGTAAAATTGAAGAAAGTACGCGTATACCAAAACTCGAACAGCAAAAGTCTGCGCTATTGTTAGAAAAAACACAAAATAAATATATTTTGATTATGTTTTGTTTTTATACAAAACCAGAAAATTTCACCGGTTCGCGTATTAGCCCAGTCCCTGTGATCTTTTCCTTGTGATCAGTTATTAATTAAAACAATTAGCTTAGCATTATTGGCAATAAATGTTGCAGTAAATGTAATAGGCACAAATGCAGTACTTATTTACACTAATGTATTAAAAAAAATCACCACTATGCAAGATATTCTTAAAACAAAACCATTATCATAATCTCTCTTCTAAATAACATGTATAAAACCCTACTATACCGCATTTATCAAACCGAAAATAACTTCATTTATTGTTGACATGGTTTCACTAATGCACCGATATTCGTTAAATGAGCCGCGTCATGCGAAAACGGGTCTTGTGACATATGCGTCCAGCGTAGCTCCACATCAGCCTGCGCAGAACGTTCAGGATGAATGCTGGTTGCTATTAAGTCGAGCAAAGTTTTTTGATCTTCGATTGCGAAGTCGGGTCTGGAGCTACGCTGGCCGCATGTAACATAAGACCTATTTTCTCATGACGCGGTTTATATGTTTATCATAATTAGTGTGACAATATACCTGGCAAGGTGCCTGTCGAACAAAATATAGGTTACTATTGTTTGTGCATTTTGAACATTTATATAAGCATAATTGTTTGCAGTGGTTGACTTTTGGTTTATGTCCATGTCATTTAATATGGCAAAATACAGTCTTTGGCAACTTACTGGTTTGCGCATACACGAGTTAAAGTTTAACTAAGATTTCGTTAAACAAAGCGTAACTAAAACTTAACATTTTACCGAAAAGAAATCATTATTTGATAAATTATCTTACCACTAAAACACCAAAAGGCAGTAATTCATAAGACTCAGCGTTCTTTTAACAGTAACGCATCCTACTTTGCTGAATTAACTATTGACATATTCCATAACACAAACATGCGATAAGTCTTAATACTTAGCAAAATACTGTCAGCGGTGTCATCAACAGTGCCCAAACATCGTCAAATATCGGTTCGTGATTGAAGCTCATGAATGTCTTTGGCAGACAGACATATTCTCATTATTAAGTGGACTAAATTTTGTGTATCTCATTTTCAAAATGTAGAATATTTCAACATTGACATTATTTACTGATCAGGAGAAGCATTCTCATCATTTATTCTTCCACACATAAATGTGTCTTTTTTATTTGACCGATTTATGCCCGTTAATACGATATGGAGGCAGGCAATCAAGAATTAAAAAAACGGTTCTATTTTTTTATGGACCGCGCGTGCTTACTATTGACTACGCGTGCTTACTATGGACCGCTCGTGCTTACTATGGACCGCGCGTGCTTACTATGGACCGCGCGTCCTTACTGTTGACCGCGCGTCCTTACTGTGGTTCGCGCGTGCGAAAATGACGTCACCGCCCGGAAGACAACAGCTTAGTTGCCATGTGCGGTAACGCTTTATTATGTTTCGATTTTGACATTTTTTTTTTTAAACTCAAGCATGTTTTGTTATCCATTATAACAATATTAAGCTAAAAATATAAGATTTTACATGAACACATTTCAAAATGAGAATATGATCTGGAATAGGCCTTTCTTTGAGAGTTATATAAGTGTGTCAGCGCTGATGAAATCGTTAATTTATCACTGGTTGGCACACAGGATGAACATGTTCCGAGATCACTTTATTGCGCTTAATTACTCTCTTACATTATAATCACTCTATTAATAACCGTTTATTAGTGACACATGTTGGCAACTTGTTCAGGATAATTCAGACTTTTTTCTATGAAATGTTCGCAAAATTTACTTCTTTAGACTTTGATAAGATATGTTATATCACTTGACCCTATGGGTTAATACACTTTATAAGAAATCAGGAACTATTAACAAATCTGCCTCTTGCAAAGTTAGGAAAAAATCAGTTGTTTGTTTTATAAATGGTTCACATGTGTAACGCTTATCATACCACATTGTATGATGACTTCAAAGGGCGTCATTTGAATGGCACTACACATGAAGAATTCCTGAGAGACAACCTTGATGAATGAGATGGAAAACATTTAACACTTCATTGCCTCTGAATATGGCTATTGAACTCGATTTATTTATATTGTAATTGATGTGCTGCTACATATTGCTGGCTATCAGATAAAAGTACAACTACATTAAACTGATATGATTTTGTTTGATTGTTCTTTAGTTTTGAGATGAATTATACAAATAAAAATGACATGAATATATATTTCATTATATTATATTATCATTATATAACACTACTGAACATTAAGCTGGTGAATGTATTTGCAAAGATCGAAGCAAATAACAAGATATTATTATCAAGTAATATTAATTTAATAATCAGGAAAATAGTTTGCATACATGTTAAAAAAACACCACAACCAACACCAAAATACAACTCGAATGTGACTCGAATTGATCATCCGCATTGCATTCAGTCTGAAAATTATAAAAACTTTAACATCCCTCGTATTTATCTTTTAGAACAAATTTTGAAAACATCTGACACTCTTATCCATCATATTCATCTTGATTATTTTCTGCCATTTTTACCGAACTTAATATCATTTTGCTTCTTTGCTATACATATAAAAGTCGTAGGTTGGATATGTGCTTTCATCCATACATTCCTTTCCACGATTCTAAAATATTATTCATGATATGTAAGCAATATATACAGACACCACCGGTTTGTTTAAGTTCTTTCTTTAAAATCCTTAAGTGACCGTGTATTTTTTAATTTATGTATATGAACATTTTGCGAATTGGTTTAAATCGAAAACGTCGATCGTGATAATTTTATAACAAATAAATATATTTATTGTATGATATAATTATATGATACTAAATATCGTTAAATAACCACAGCATGGTATACTTGTTTATTATACTTGTAATTAGACAGATTTATTTGACCTTTATTTATTTATGGAAAATTGTTATATTGGTATGCGAATTTGTACGTTATTTACGCATGGAACAGGTATTATAATTAGTTTTAGCTTCATATTTATTGTTCTCCATGGAATATACAATGAATATAATTAAAACATAATGTGAAAGTATAATTTAGAAGAAGTCTCTAAGGGTTGCTATGATAATTCTCAATGAACTCGAACACGTTTCATAAATGATTTAATGTGGTTACAAGAAGGCAAAGCTTATGATTTCGCATAACGTTTTTAAATAATAAAACAGTATGAAACATAGACAAATGATGAAAACTGCGTATTTGCATTAAACAAGTGAAGGTAATTATTTTACATTATTTACATAACTTGCATGACGCACTCACATAAATCATGTAACGAAAGTACTGTGCCTTTCATTATTGATACACATGCAATCGATTATAATTTGTTTAAATGTAATGTACAACATATTACTAACTGAACAATGTATTATGGCATTAACAACAATATTGATATATCAGTGATCATAATTATAATTTTATAATGATACACTAGATATAGATACAACATTATGACATGTTGCATACTTTCAACGTATGAATGTAAAAGCGAACCTGAGAAACACATTGCCTACAAATTATATTGAGTAAATGATATAAAGGTATTCACTGAGGATATTGCTCATAACGTAAAGTGTTTTATTTGATTCGAAGTCGATACATTGTAGCCAGCGTTCAAAATA